>NW_019272067.1:740121-969417 GCF_002738345.1 Cucurbita maxima
TTTCACCCACACCCACACCCACACCCTCACCCTCACCCGCACCCTAACCCTGCTGTTTGAACCACAACCAATCATGTAATAATACTATGTTGTTCATACATGGAAAGCCTTTCTTCTACTTCCCTCTGTCGTCCTCGTTTTGGCTGTGGATACAAACATTTTTCCCAAGTTGAATTTGCTGCTGTAATCTGTGCTGTAATCTCTGGATTCTTTTTGTTTTCATATGGAAAACAAGGCCAATATTTAGAAGGAAAAGTAGGGGATTTCTTCATGTACCGTCTTTCCTGAAATTATAACCAAAACAACATGATCATATGACGTGTCAACAAACAAATTGTTTATTAGAGAATTACTTAAGGTCTTAAATGTAATTACAAGGGTAAAAATGACTTTTAACCCAATTATAATTTTAACCGAATTGTAATTACGAACAAGGCACGGATGATCTTAGTTATCATGATTATGAACACTCTCCTATGGTATGATTTTGTCCACTCAAACTTTAGTTAAGGTATGATATTGTCCAAATTAGTGTACGGGGTCCTCCAACCACACTCAAAAAGTCCATCTGAAGAAGTTCCAGATCCTTCCTGATTGTGGGCTTCGCCCACAGCTTCCTCGTAATACCGTTTGAGCTTATATCCAAATCCATGGCCTCAGAAACCCAATTCCCCTGAAATTTCCTCAGAAAACAGAGACCTTTCTCTCTTCTCAAATCGAGAATGGAAAACGAAAATGGAAGCGAGAGGATATTGGTGGTGAACCTTGTTACACAGAGTATGATTGTGATCGAGGGGCGTTCGAGGTTGGAAGCGCTATTGCGCGATTTGGGCGGGAAGGAGGGCCACCCATCGGCCTCCAAGGCGTCCATACAAGCGCTTCCCACCGTTCAGGTCAAGGCAGAGGAGCTGCCTTGCGAGTGCCCCGTCTGTTTGAACGAGTGGGAGATCGGTTGTTTAGCCAAGGAACTGCCTTGCACACACAAATTCCATCGCGAATGTATACAGAAATGGCTGGGCATCCATGGGACATGTCCGGTTTGTCGGTACAAGATGCCCGTTGACGAGGAGGAAAACGACGCCGGAGTGGAGGCAAGGAGGGCCAGGGAGATTTGGGTTGCCTTCTCTTTCAATAACGATAGGAGAGTTGAGGGTTAGAATCCATTGCTCTGTTTGTGGGTTTGGAATTATTGTGTATACACTAAATAATATAAATCATGTAATTCCAAAACAAAATCCATTGTTTACATAATGTTCCTCCAATCACTTCACATTAATTAATTCAAACATAATCTAACTTTGGGTTTTGGATGGAAATAATTATTTTATAAAATATTTAAAAATACATTTTAATTTTCAAAATTTTATTAATATCTTCGCACAAATATTCTTCCACTCTCAAACCTCGAGATAATGTTGTTATTTATTTTTTTTTTTTTTTTTATAAAAGGTTGAAATAATACTCTTACAATTAAGGTGTGGATGGAACCGATGGTACCCATTTTCAAAATATCTATTAACTTTTAAAATAGTATTAATATCCAAGGTTCCTCGTCATCATATCACCATCATCATCATGTACGTCATCATACCTTATCATTATTATGACATCGCCATCATGTCGTCATCAATTAACGTTATAATAATATTACACATTACCATATTACATCATCATCATTATATCAAAATCATCATATCATCTTCAAATAACGTTATAATAATGTCACACATCATCATAGAACGTCATCATAACATCATACATTCTCATCATTATATCATCCTCATTATGTCATCATCAATTAAAGTTATCATAATTTAGCTAAAACTCATCCCAACATGTAAAGCGTAAATGATACGGGCCAACACCACTTTTGGCTGGTGTCGTCACGCATAAGACAATTCTTCCAACCGAGTCGATTGTAAGGTCATGTACTTGGTTAGCTTAGGTCGAAGTTACTGCAACTCTTTGAACCCTTCATGTATCTGAGAATAAAACGTTCAGTAACTGAATTCAGAAAAATTCTAAATAGAAACAATGTTCAATGCTTTAACTTAACAGTTAAATGTAAACTACTAATAATGCCCCTCCTCAACTTCCATGGTGTCCTCAGCTTCACCGTCAGTCGTACATTGGTGTCTTGCCTTTATCTGAAAAATATAGGTAGTACGTGGATTTAGTATTTTATAAAATACTTAGTAAGTCACCCCACTGTTGGGGTTAGAAATGCAAACACATACAACATATGAACCGGAACTAACTTTTCGTAAACTTTACATGACCTTGGGTGCTTTTCTATTTTGGGTTGGGTTGGATGTGTGGTACTCCTTCACTCACGGCCCACGAACGCGCACATGGACCCACCAGGCGGGTTCGTATACGTACCTCTAGGCTTGATTTGGTCGGACACAACGTATTACATGTCGCCGGACACCACTGAACAGAAAAGGCTCACATGATATCATGACAAACATAAATATCGTATTTCATCCTTTCATAACTTAAAGGGGAAGTATCCCAATGCAAGTGACATACATATATGCATGAGGTCCCTTAAAATACCTAACATGACATTACATAAGCATTACTAACATTACATATACATTTCTTACATTACATGACATATCAACTTACATTACATGACATATCATATAACATGAAAATACTTTCCAGTTCCATAAGTGTTTCATAACATAACAGTCAATAGTCAATTTAATTAATACATCACATAACATAAACGGTCGACAATCAATGCAATCTATACATCACATAGTTATATCACATAAATATGGTGCATGCAGGGGCCACAGGGCACACACCATCATATAACACATAATAAACTAACTCCAACAGTAAGGACACTTACCTCGATGGCCTTGGCCAAAGTCACTCACAACAAGCTAATTCCAATGGTTAATTATGTCCTATAAGAACCACGTAACATATTTAGGAACCTTTCATAACCTATTCTAGCTAAACCTCATGTTAGTTAATAAAGGAAGAACCTAACACAATCTGGTTTGACTATTAAGAACCATACTAACCTCATAATGAAAAAATAAGGACAGAAACGACTCCAGAAGGGTTGAAAACATAGAAATCGATATATTATATGTCGGGTTTTATGTCCTAAAACTCATAGTTGGTAAACAAAAACATATTCTATTTTCAATAAAGTTATTATTGATGTTTATTCATTAAAGATTGTTATTGAATAAAGTGAATTTTACGATTATTAATCTAAATCCAATAAGCTAAGAACACTTTGACTATAATATGATTATTTGAACTATATGTAGGGACATAAGAGTGTTTCAAGTTCAAATATATAGTCAAAATGATCTATAGTATAGGAATAAGATTGAGTACCTAATCCTGGGAACACTATGGATGCGGCCCACTTTTATTTATGACATAAACAATGTAATCACTAAATTTTACATGCGGAGACATGTGAGTGGGGGTGTCCTATGCAATGAGTATTGCATAAGATTAGACTAGGAAGAAAATCACTCTAACTTTATAATGTCGTTTACTATTGAAACTGATTTTTTTCATTCGATGACCTAGGTAACTCGATCTTAATCCTGAGTTAACCATGAACTCCTATTTATTCATAATCATCCTTAGATTTGTATGGGTGAGAGTGGCTCGAGTTCGCCGACTCAATAAGCCTCCCATTTCAGGGGTAAGACTGGGTGAATAGCTGGGGACATAGGGTGTAAGATGAAATTCACTCCTATCCACTTTTAGGGATAGTAGAGAGGTTGTTCCTTTAAGTACTAACTCCAGGTCTTGAATAAGGAGCCCCACCCCCTCATTGGTTTGAGAGGGATTCGGTTTACTGGTTGGACCACAAACCAATTGTTCATTAGAGGATCAGTGGAACATAAGGAACAAAAAGTAACTTTAAGGGTAAAACGGTAAATTGACCCAGCTCTAGTTACAAACAACCTGTGAAGGATCGACTTACTAATCATGGTTATATCAAATAGAAATATTTCTATAGTGAGGGGAGTGTAACGACTAGGCTATATGAACAACCTGTGAAGGATCGACTTACTAGTCATTTGAGTATTATACAAATTTGAGTGGAATTTTGAGTGTCAAAATTTAGTAATCTCAAATTTGCATGAACAAGCAAATATGACTATGTAAATAGAGTGATAAAGGTACATAGAAAGACTTCTTGGAAAAACCTTGAGAAAAACCCGCACAAACTCTCTCTTCACATATACTAAATCCCTTCCAAGTTTAGTCACTTACCGAATTCCACAATCCTGTTCTAAGGCCGGAGAGGAATAAGGAATTCGAACTACAAAAGGTTAGTACTCAAACTCCTTGAGTTTTAATGCTTATGAACATGCTAGCTAATTTACTATAATTGATGTACTTAGAGTGCCTAAGATCCAAATTACTTCTGCATGTGTTATAACAACACCATCAATTAGTATCAGAACAAGTTTTAGAAACTTTATTTACATTAATTTGAGCATGGTGGGTACTATTTCATCAATGAAATTTTGTGGTTGCTAAAGTGGATGTTTATGGCTTTGACATTTTTTTATATGCTTCCATTTCATACCATTATTGTAATTGGCCTAATGTGTATGAGCTTTAATGAGTGAAGAAAGGTTTGTAATTAGAGTCATTAGAGTCCATTTTAGGTTGTAATTGATCGATAATGGAAACAAAGGCAAGCTGAACCAAAGAAGAAAATGGAAGAGGCGGTTTGGGTGTTTTTCTGCTGGTTGGAGTCCGGTTCAACGTTTTTAAGGGTTGGTTCAACTGGTTCGTGATCCTCGGGAGCAGTTCAAGTTATTTTTAATTATTAATGTAATAATTTAGTTAATTTTTTGCTTTAAAATGCCAAAATCAATCCACTTTAATGTGTTTCATTAATTATGCATTGTGAATGTATGTTTTAATTAAATAGAAAATGTATATGCATAAAGTATGTCATATAGATTTAAAATCCCACCATATGCTAAGCATGTTTCATGCATTACAAGTATGTTATAAGTGTTATAATGTATAATATACATGTTATAGGGTTCCATGAGTGATAGATATAAATTGTTATATTATTGCATGGAATGAATGATTATATAATAGTTATATAAAGCATGTTAGATGCATGTTATAGGTTATTTTCAACATCATAAAACGAGTTAAAAACTATAACAAAGATAAATGCATGCTCACTTAGGGTTAACAACCAAGCGCGATCAATTTTAGTAGTTAAAATAGGTCAATATCTTGTAAAACTACGGTTACAAAAAAGCTCACCTGACATGATATTGTCTAAGGCTAGAGGTACTTAAGTTGACGGTTTACGGAACACCTGCTACCTGGAGATTGGGCTAATACTTGAGCTTAGTTAGCTCAGTTTTATGAGCATGCGTGAATGATGTCAGTTTTTTTTTTTTTAATTAAAAAAAAGGAAAAATCACCTAGACATCATAGGTAAAAATCCAGTATAAATATTATACTTGGAAATATCGCCTAGACTTAAGGTTATATTTAATTAGCCGAAATATACCTAAGTAATGAGTATACCCAATCATCTAAAATACTTAGTGGGAGGAAAAAGGTATATGAGATACATTGTTTTCTTTTTACGCTTTCTGAAAAATTTACACTGTGAGATTCATGCTCGGCCTCGTGTCGCCCTTGGAGCGGCCTCCATTCGGAAGGTATTTGCATGAGAAGATAGCAAGGTGAATAGAAAAAGTATTTATAGTAAGGTGAATCTAAGTATCCTATGGTCTCCACCACTAGGTTGCACCGTGAGATTCTCATGTTCCGCCTGCATGTTGCCCTAGAGCAACTACCCATCCGGAGGGTCGTAACATGGAAGTCGAAATAACGCAAACTCCAAAAATGGATAGGATTTCTTAGGTCCATTCCCAACTTTGGCTTATTCATTCAATAGCATTGTTGGGGCCGATCTCTGAGGTCTAAAAATGGCGGGTCACACTTACGAAAAATTACAAAGAGTTAGTATGTTCTTAACCATAGGGCGATAAGTAAAACACTATAGGAATAAAAGTTATTCTGGGATTAGTATTTAAGTAAAAAATGTCTCGGCTTAGTGAATGAGTGATTGACTGCCCCTCGATAGCAGTTGCTCTAACTCACTAAAGTATAGTTGCAAATTAATAATTTTTGGGTACATTATTACATTTGCTAAACCTGATTGGATTAAAAAGGATTAAGTCAATTCACTAATAGAATTTGTTTTAAATCTCAGCATGTCAAGCTCAATAGTAAAATTAGAAATTAAAGGGCGAAAATTACGCAACATGAAAATCAAACCTAAACACAATACTTGTAAATGATGATTTGAGGTTTGCTTTAACTGAGGAATGTCCCCTAAACCCCGGCTCAAATGCAAATCGAACAGATTGGGATGCATATGACAAAAAGGGTAAGGGGAAAGATAAGATTCCTACTGACCACAAACACAAGGTTCAAAATGCAGATAATGGAAAATGTTTCCATTGCAATGAAAATGGGCACGAGAAAAGTCACTGCCCAAAATACCTTGAAAAGAAGAAAGCCGGAAAGGCACAACAAGGTAAATATGATTTACTAGTTGTAGAAATATGTTTAGTAGAGTATGATCACTCAACCTGGATACTGGATTCAGGGGCCACTGAATATTTGTTCTTTTTTTTAGGAAACTAGTTACTGGAGAATGCTTACGGAAGGCGATCTAACACTCAGGGTAGAAACAGGAGAAGTTGTTTTAGCAAGATCAGTAGGAAATTTAAAGTTGTTTTTCGGAGATAGATTCATTATATTAGATAATGTACTTTTTGTTCCTGGAATGAAAAGAAATCTAATATCTATCTCTTGTTTATTAGAACAATTGTATAAAGTATCTTGTGAAATCAATGAAGTGTTCATTTTCAAAAGAGGTATTTATATTTTTCGGCAAAACTAGAAAAAAATTTATATATGTTTAAACCGATCAAAACAAAAGCTATTTTAAATACCGAAATGTTTAAAACAACTGAAACTCAAAATGAACGACAAAAGATTTCTCCTAATACCTATCTTTGGCACTTACGATTAGGCCACATTAATCTAAATAGGATTGGGAGATTGGTTAAAAGAGGACTTCTAAATGAGTTAGAAGACAACGTTTTATCTCCATGTGAGTCCTGTCTTGAGGGTAAAATGACTAAACGAATTTTTTCGAAAAAGATTATAGAGCCAAAGCACGAGGAGGGTATGAATATTTCATCAGTTTTATTGATGATTATTCAAGGTATAGCTATCTTTACCTAATGCATTACAAGTCCAAAGCTCTTGAAAAGTTCAGAGAATATAAGATTGAGGTTGAGAATCTACTAGGAAAAACTATTAAAACACTTCAATCAGATCGAGGTGGAGAGTATATGGACTTAAGATTCCAGGACTATATGATAGAACATGGAATAACGTCTCAACCTCCGCCCCTGGTATACCTCAACAGAACGACGTATCACAAAAGAAAAATAGAACTCTGTTACACATGGTTCAGTCTATAATAAGTTTCACTCAATTACCTAATTCGTTTTGGGGATATGCAGTGGAGACTGCTGCATACATTTTGAACATGGTTCCTTCTAAGAGTGTTTCAGAAATACCTTATGAGTTATGAAGAAGGCATAAATGTAGTTTAAGTCACTTCAGAATTTGGGGATACCCAACACATGTGTTATTACAAAACTCCAAGAAATTAAAACGTCATTCAAAATTATGCCTATTAGTAAGATACCCCAAAGAGACGAAATGTGGTTTCTTTTATGACCCTCAAGAAAACAGAGTGTTTGTATCAACAAACGCTACATTCTTAGAGGAAGATCACGTAAGAAATCATCAACCTCGAATCAAACTAGTATTAAGTGAGATTTATAAAGAAGCTACGATAAAACAACAAGAGTTGTTGATGGAGCTGGCACTTCTAGTCAATCACATCCTTCTCAAGAGTTGAGAATGCCTCGACGTAGTGGTAGGTTTATAACTCAACCCAATCGTTACTTGGGTTTGGCAGAAACACAGGTCATTACACCTGATGATGGATTTGAGGATCTATTGATCTATAAACAGACAATGAATGATGAAGATAGAGATCAGTGGATCAAAGCCATGAACCTTGAAATGGAGTCAATGTACTTCCATTCAGTCTGGGAACTTGTAGATCAACTAGATGGGATAAAACCTATTGGTTCCAAATGAATCTACAAGAGGAAACGAGACCAAATCGGTAAGGTACAGACCTTTAAAGCTCGACTTGTAGCAAAGGGTTATACCCAAAGACAGGGGGTGGACTATGAAGAAACCTTCTCTCCCGTTGCTATGCTTAAATCGATTAGAATACTCTTGCCCATTGCCACATTTTATGATTATGAAATTTGGAAAATGGATGTTAAGACAACCTTTCTAAACAACAATCTTGAGGAGAGTATCTATATGGCTCAAACTAGAGGGATTCATTGAATAGGATCAAGAGCAAAAGATTTGCAAGCTTAAAAGATCCATTTATGGGTTGAAGCAAGCATCTTGATCCTGGAATATAAAATTTGATACTACGATCAAATCTTATGGCTTTAAACAGAATGTTGACAAACCTTGTGTTTACAAGAAGATAGTCAACTCTATAATAGTTTTCCTGGTGTTATACGTTGACGATATCCTACTCATTGGGAATGATGTGGGTTTTCTGACTGACATTAAGCATTGGGGATAGTAGAGAGGTTGTTCCCTTAAATACTAACTCTAGGTCTTGAATAAGGGGCCCTACCCTCTCATTGGTTTGAGAGAGATTCGGTTTACTGTTAGACCACAAACCAATTGTTTATTAGAGGATCAGTGAAACATAAGGAACAAGTAACTTCGGGGGTAAAACGATAAATTGACCCAGCTCTAGTTACGTACAACCTGTGAAGGATTGACTTACTAATCATGGCTATATCAAATGGATATAAATATATCTATAGTGAGGGGAGTGAACTACTAGGCTATAGTGGAATGTCCTAGTAGTTAACGAATTTTGGTTAACAAGGTTAATGAGTTTAACCGGTTAATCTTGGATCGTTGGAGCCCATGATCTATAGGTCCATCAGGTCCCTTTGCTAGCTCATATCGGACTAAACCATAGAACAGTGTGACAAGTGAGTTCGAAGTGTTCGAATTCAAATTAGGGAGAATGCGCTACATATATACGATATATTTAACCGCATTTTTGTTTTATTTACGAATTAAACAAAAAGAGAGAATCTGAGATATTTAAATAAGATTTAGATATTTTAATCAATTGATTGGGATTAAGATTTAAATCAATGTTAAATTTTAATTAAATTGTGTAATTAATCATTTAATATTAGTTTAATTTGAAATTAATTACTTAAATTAATTGTTGAATTAAAATGGAGAAAGTCAAAATGTTGACCTCACTTAATGGAAAAATCCATGTTTGAGTCCGTGGAATTTTAAGTGCCAAAATTTGGTCTAACCAAACTTGCATGCTTGCCAAATAAACTCTACAAATATGAGTGGAGTTTTGAGTGTCAAAATTTGGTTAACTCAAACTTGCATGCTTGTCACATAATCCCAAACATTTGAGTGGAATTTTGAGTGTCAAAATTTGGTAATCTCATATTTACATGGTCATGCAAATATGACTATATAAATAGAGTGATCAAGGTATATGGAAAGACATCTTGGAAAAACTTGGAGAAAAACCCTTACAAGCTCTCTCTTCACATGTACTAAATCCCTTCCAAGTTTAGTCACTCACCAGATTCCATAATCTCATTCTAAGGCTAGAGAATAGTAGGGAAGACACTAGTGGTAGTTCGAAACCGGTTCGTGAAGAAAAAGAAATTTGAACTACAAAAGGTTAGTACTCAAACTCCTTGAGTCTTAATGCATATGAACATGCTAGCTAATTTACTATAATTGATGTACTCAGAGTGCCTAAGATCCAAATTACTTCCGCATGTGTTATAACAACACCATCATTATAGAGATATCGAGCCGATAAGCCGAGCTGCCGAGCCGGCCAACTAACCACCAAGCCAACCTGCAGGAATTGACAGATCCGAGCTGATGAAAACGCCAAGCTGAGTTGAGAGAAGCCGTGACTGATGCCTGATTTGGCTGGTGCGAGCCCGCAGTACACAGACGCCAAAACCCAACCCCATCCAATCCCTCTTCTTCCTTACCCGAAAGACACAAAAACCCTAGACGTGATTTTCCCTTTTCGATTACGACAAGACTTCGACGCTTACGCTCATCCCTACGGTCGTTTCGCTTGCCATTCCTCATTGTGCAATGCCCACAACGTTATTCTGTTTCTACCCAAAAATCCTCACTGAAAACTCGAAGCCTTGCATACGCCTCATGATTTCCCTCTTCAAAACCTGTATGTTTTCTCTCATAGATGTAACAATCTAATTTTGAGGGAAGGGAACGACTGATTAGGTATTATAGAGTTTTAGAATAAGGAAACTTAGAGAAATAGGAATATTTCTATTAGGCAATAAATGTCCCGCCGGAAATCCTGCAATTTTCGAGGAGATTTCGTGAGACCATTTAATTATTTAATTTTTTTATTTATTTTTTCAGAAACTCGAATCGTTACAGATGTATTGTGATGCTTTGGTACATTATGATGATGATGCATTATGTTATGATGATGTGATGTATTATGATGCTATAATATGTTATGATGATGATGCATTATGTTATGATGATGTGATGTATTATGATGCTATGATATGTTATGATGATGATGCATTATGATATGATGACATGAGATGTATTAGGATGATATGACATAGTATGATGATATCTCATGTTACAATATTGTGCATGTTTGAGATGTCATGTTGCATTGTAACGACCCTAAATTTCTACATACTCAGAGTCGCTACTAACATCTTATGTTCATCTCTAATGTGGAAATATAACTCTTAAAAGAAAACATCATCTTTAATATAAATGCCGAAAACATTTAAAACATCATTTTTTGAGTTTGATCTCTTCCACAGCCAACCACCATTCTTCCTTCGTTAATCTCTAATGCGGACATATAATTCTTAAAAGAAAACATCATCTTTAATAAAAATGCCGAAAACATTTAAAACATCATTTTTTGAGTTTGATCTCTTTCAAATCAACCACCATTCTTCCTTCTCTAGTAGCCCTCCTTCTCCTCTGTACTTACTAAGGTTTGTGCGTAAGGTTTGAACCTACGCACAAAAGGTTGTTCTAGCAACAAGTCCATCCTCTTGGTCAACAACGCTACGACACCATTTTAGTGATAATCAATCGTGTGCATCAAGGTGTTCCATGGCTCGTTAGTCCTTTCTTCCATGGCGTTGCACTAACTTGATACACCTAAAGGAAGGGAGTTTTCGTCTCACCGACGTTTAGCCAACGAGGTAAACTGTTCATATTCCGTCGTTTTCTTTCTATATGTCACCTTTAATTTTGTTGCAGATGAGCTCATGATGAGTAGTCATGCGTGGGGAACGTTTGGAAATTATTCGTGGTTCATTGGGTGTCTTAAAATGAGAGGTAGTGATATGAACCAAGAGACATTAATCATACAATATGCTTCAATAAAGATTTGAAGAAAATATTGTTGAAATTATCAAAAGATATTTCAATTCATGCTACATTGAAGAAGAAAGAAGTTTCATGTTATAAATTTTGGGTGATTAGAATTTAGAGTTATTGTATTTCATTAATATATTTTAAAACTTTTTATTTAATTTAGGTTACAATTATATAATGGTTAATTATGACCATTAAGTATGAATGTTACAACTCTTGGAATGACTTTAATTGTTTCATTTTGAGGCTATATAAAACCATGTATGTTGTATTTGTAGGTAGACTTGAAAAATATATATTAAAAGAAGCATTTGTGCTTTTCTTTAACCAATAGCTAAGTTTCTTTGCAATTCTATGTAGTTAGGTTGCATGTAGAATCATTTAAGCTCGACATGATCAATCTTGCTTGTGGAGTGATTCGAATCTCAATCAATTGTTCTTGCGTTGAAATATTTGATCAACAAGAATCATTCAAGTTAGACATGATCGATCTTGCTTGTGGAGTGATTCGAATCTCAAACAATGTTCTTGCCTTGAGATATTCGATCAACAAGATAATCCGAATCTTACTCCCCTTGTAGTGATTTCCATATATCATTTGGTATCAGAGCTTCAGGCTCAAGATTGAATATATGTTTCCTTTGCGTTTTTTTCTCAATTTGATTTTTATTTATTTTTATCTTTTTAGTTTTTAATTGACCCAGAATTCAAAATTCAATCTTTGCTCTATTTCAAATTTTGAGAGGTGAGAATGAGAGCTTCATTTGTGCAATGAGTGTAAAATGAGTGACTTAAAATTCCTTGAGTGTATACTCGTGAGAGTGTTGTGAGGTCTTTCGTATTTTCATAACTTATTTTTTGCAACAAAGTTTCACAAATAGATTCGAGGACGAATCCTCTTAAAAAAGTGGAGAATGATATGAACCAAGGGACATTAATCATACAATATGCTTCAATGAAGATGTAAAGACAATATTGTTGAAATTATCAAAAGATATTTCAATTCATGCCACATTGAAGAAAAATGAAGTTTCATGTTATAAATTTTGGGTGAATTACAATTTAGAGTTATTGTATTTCATTAATGTATTTTAAAACTTTTTATTTACTTTAGGTTACAATTACATAATGGTTAATTATGATCATTAAGTATGAATGTTACAACTCTTGAAATGCCTTTAATAATTTCATTTTGAGGCTATATAAAACCATGTATGTTGTATTTGTAGGTAGACTTGGAAAATATATATTAAAAGAAGCATTTGTGCTTTTCTTTAGCCAATAGCTAAGTTTCCTTGCAATTCTATGTAGTTTAGGCTGCATGTAGAATCATTTAAGCTCGACATGATCAATCTTGCTTGTGGAGTGATTCGAATCTCAATCAATTGTTCTTGCTTTGAAATATTTGATCAACAAGAATCATTCAAACTAGGCATGATCGATCTTGCTTGTGGAGTGATTCGAATCTCAAACAATGTTCTTGCCTTGAGATATTCGATCAACAAGGTAATCCGAATCTTACTCCCCTTGTAGTGATTTCTAGATATCATTTGGTATCAGAGCTTCAGGCTCAAGATCGGATATATGTTTTCTTTGCATTTTTTTCTCAATTTGTTTTTTTATTTATTTTTATCTTTTTAGTTTTTAATTGTTCCAGAATTCAAAATTCAATCTTTGCTCTATTACAAATTTTGAGAGGTGAGAATGAGAGCTTCATTTGTGCAATGAGTGTAAAAAGAGTGGCCTAAAATTCCTTGCGTGTATACTCGTGAGAGTGTTGTGAGGTTTTTCGTATTTCCATAACTTATTTTTTGCAGCAAAGTTTCAATAATAGATTCGAGGACGAATCCTCTTAAAAAAGTGGAGAATGATATGAACCAAGTGACATTAATCATACAATATGCTTCAATGAAGATGTAAAGACAATATTGTTGAAATTATCAAAAGATATTTCAATTCATGCCATATTGAAGAAAATGAAGTTTCATGTTATAAATTTTAGGTGATTACAATTTAGAGTTATTGTATTTCATTAATTTATTTTAAGACTTTTTATTTACTTTAGGTTACAATTACATAATGGTTAATTATGACTATTAAGTATGAATATTACAACTCTTAGTATGCCTTTAATAGTTTCATTTTGAGGCTATATAAAGCCATGGGAAAATATGTATTAAATGAAGCATTTGTGCTTTTCTTTAGCCAATGACTAAGTTTCTTTGCAATTCTATGTAGTTTAGGTTGCATGTAGAATCATTCCAGCTTGACATGATCAATCTTACTTGTGGAGTGATTTGAATCTCAATCAAGTGTTCTTGCGTTGAGATATTTGATCAACAAGAATCATTCAAGCTAGACATGATCGATCTTGCTTGTGGAGTAATTCGAATCTCAAACAATGTTCTTTCCTTGAGATATTCGATCAACAAGGTAATCCGAATCTTACTCCCCTTGTAGTGATTTCCAGATATTAGGTAGGGTTTGGTTTGTCTTCGCCGGTTTGTGTTCGTCGGAACGGCACACCCTTGGCGTTAGTTTTCTTCCCCATCCATTCATGTTCTATTGTTCCAAAATGAAGGTTTTGGGGTGTTTTCGAGCATTGAGGGGGCGTGGTGTCGTGGGTTAGTTGGAGACGCAAATTCTTGGTGTCTCGCCAACACTCATTTTCTGGCGACCATGATTTTTTTTGTTCCGAATCGTTACATGTCTTATAATAATGAAAAGTTTTATGATACACAACCCCTAAATGATGTTATGAATGATGAATGAATGAAAACTTATGCATGCATGTTACTTAGGATAATGTGAACGATGTGTGGGGTTATATCGCATGAATGATTTAAAATTGTAAGTGTAGGGACCTCATGCATAACGTATGTTCATTTACATTGGGATATTTCTCATTTTATGATAAGTACGGGACACGTACATTATGATGATGATGATCATCATCATGCTTTGCATGACATACGAGGGTTTGTTGTACCTTAGGACATTAGACTATAGCCAACTAGCCTGATCATACACGCTCAGGGGGTGTGCGAGCCGCCTAGTGAGTCCATGCTCACCCATGTGAGTCATGTGTAGGAAAGTACTACACAACCAATTTGTACGGACTAAAGGCCACCCCTATGTTGATTCTAAATGATAGGTCCCAAATCATGATGGCATATATTTGCATTTCCTAAACCCCAACAGTATTTCTTAAAATACTCAACCCATATACTACTTTTATATTTTCACGTAAAGGCGTAACAATCCTATACAGTAGTTGTATTTAATTTTGTAGATCTTAAATTAGTGTAGGACATTACTATTTTTATATTTAACTATCTTTATTTTAATATTTTCTTTGTACTATTTTAAGACTCATTCCTAAACATGTAAGTTGATGGGATTGTTTTATGAATTCGTTTTAAATAAATATTTCCACACAACGTCATATATTTGGTAGCGACTTTAGGTTAGTAGAAAATTAGGGTAGTTACATCGGGTTTCCTACAATTTTTTTTTTCCTTTTTTAGTTTTTTTTAAATGGTTATGGAATTTTCTAATGCATAATTTCCATTTTACAATATAATTAAAAAAAAATGTAAACGTCCAATATAATATTTACAAACAAAAATATAATTACCTAATTTTAAGAAAATTAAATTCTAACATTATGACGATATGAAATAATAAAAATAAGAATAAAATGAATAAGTGGAGGTGTGGTCCAAAAGAGCAGGTAAGTAATGGTTAAGTAATGGTTGATGGAGATGGGCAAAATGATGTTTGAAATTAAGTGAAAAATCCATAGTCATAATTATTAAAATATGAATGTGACGGAAAAGGCAAATGAGAGGTATGATTATGTCTCGGATAAGACAAGAAACTAAGAATTTCTATGAACGATGAAGATCTAAGTAATGGTCTCGATTTTCGATATGTCGTCAGCTATACAGGGGCACTTTGCCTTTACTTGAAAAAGATGTAACACAACTGCTTGAGTATTTTGAGAATATTCATTAAGTGACTCACTATTGAGAGTGTGAAAATGCAAACAAATGCAAGACATGCTCTAGGGACATATCGTTCCAATCCAGACTGAATTAGATGCGTAGTACTTCCCTACACACGACTCACTCATGAGAGCGTGAATCCCCAGGCGAGTTAGCTATCATAGTCGAGTTAGCTATCCGTAATGATGTCTTGAGGTCAGTAGACCCCTAACTGTCATGCCCGGCATGATCACCACCATCATCGTAGTGTATGCGTCCATACCCATCATTATAAAATGAGAAGTAGCCCAATGTTTATGTACACACAGAATGCATGAGGTTCCTATAGTTTCTCATCTTTAAAAATATCTTTATGACACCACTCTAATTTCATCCTTATATTTCTGTAAGAAATAATTTGCATTAGTCTTCATATCTTCTTCATCATTAACATTGACTAGGGTTGTCCTAGGAAAAACGCCTTCATAATGCAATATGACATTCAAAACATGTTTTTCATCTTAATATGGAAAATAACGTCATATTAAGAAAAAATAATCATCTTACATCCTCATATTAACATGTATCGTCATCATCAAAATTTAGAGGATCGATTTCTTGGGTAGCTTGATCTAGGACATTTTAGCTCTCGATTTCTTCATCAAAGTTACTCATCTGAATCCTCTGAAGCTAAAGAAATGCTCAATTTGGAGAAAAATGGACTGTAGATAGGAATTCGTTACTTACCCAAAATTATACCTGAAATTGATTTTCTTCAATGAGGCACGCTCTTGAGGTTAATTCTTTTCGTGGTATTCTATGGAAATACTCCTTGAAGGCGCAAAAACTTATGGGTAATCTTGTTTAGAAGATGTAGGAACAAGTTTGATGGAAACTGATGAACAAATGCTCTTAAATTTGGAAGAAACTCGAGAGTTGGAATCCCAAAAACTAAATGGGGCTATAACTCACGATTGAGTGTTCAACCTTGCTTGATTCTTATTCCATATGAATGTCCCAACTTTGGACATTATAGGGAAAACTTAAACCAATGTTAAAACTTCTAGATTTTTCGTGATTTGGAGATTGAATTTTCTAATTTTTTTTTCCAGAAATATCATCTTGGGTTGGCGAGCTATCGACCTCCAATTTGAACTCTGGGCATTGGATGTGATGAGGTGTACCTCCTCTCGAACATCCTTACATTTGATACTCAAATTTAATGAAGATCCAACCACTGGATTTGAAGATTTGAAGGATTTTCTAATTATTGCTTACGGATCTTATTTTTTGATATGTGACATTTTCATAAATATCTCGAAGCTAAGGGTATTTTGATAATTTGACATTTTTGTCCTTTAGACTAGCTTTTTTTTTTTTGTTTTCTTTTATTTTTTCTTTCTCATCTTTCTCTAAAGGCCTAAGTCCTTACCATTATATGTTAGGGTATTAAAATGTCTTGTTAAAACCTTTCTAAGTGCTTAAATCTCTTAATTCCTTTCCTTTCCTTAAGATCCTTTGAGTCTTACGAGCGACTTATTCTTATTTTAAATGTTACATTGTCTGACCGTTAATTTGAGAGTAGAAGGTCGTACTAAACCTAAGTAGTGTTCTAAGTGCGTTTTGTAGGCTGTCCCATAAGTGTGACATGAATCTTGCATCTCAATCTTCTACTATTGATACAAGAACTCTATGTACTTAAACTATCTCTTCCATGTACAGTTGGGCTTACTTGTCTACCGAGCATATTATCTTTCCTAAGATGAAGTTGGTAAACTTGGTCAACCGGCCGATGATAACTCATATGACGATGAAGCCCTTCTTCATATTAGGCAATTTTAAAATAAAGTCCATGGTGTCCTCCATTTCTGTAGGGGAGACTAAGGGGTTGCAAGAGTCCCAATGGATGATGTTTTGGTGCCTTGATATGTTGGCGGATCAAGCATGGACCTACATACTCAGTTATGCGTACTTCATCCCTTGCCTTCAATAACAAGACTAGCAATCCCAGTACATCTTGGTACTCCTAGGGTGGACAGTATATGGCGAGTTGTGGGCCTCAAAAAGCAACTTTTTATGTTGATATAGACTCACGCATTCTTAATCGTTCCATAACAGACCCTTATGTATTGATATAGAAAATCCTTCACGATAGTCAGCTTCCATTATTGATATAGAATACATGATCCTAGAGCTTTGATACCAAATGAAAAGTAATCAATCCAAGGAAAAGCTTGATACCAAAGGATAAGGAATCAATACAAGGAAAAGATTGATACCAAATGACAAGGAATCATCAATTCAAGGGAAAGTTCTAATACCAAATGATAAGAAATTAACCTATAAGAAAGCTTTGATATCAAACGATAAGGAATCATCAACTCAAGGGAAAGTTACAATACCAAATTATAAGAAATTAACCTATGAGAAAGCTTTGATACCAAACTACAAGGGATCAACCCAAGAAAAAGCTTTGATACCAAATGACAAGAAATCATTACAAGAGAAGTAAACTTAGATTACCTTGTTGATCGAATATCTCAAGACTAAGAACACTTGTTTGAGATTTGAATTCCTCCGCAAGCAATATTGATCATGTCAATCTTGAATGATTCTGAACATGAATCTAAACTACATATAATTGGAAAGAAACGTAGTCATTGGCTAAAGTAAAGCACAAATGCTCATTTTACTACATTTTCCAGGTTTGACTTTATATAGTCTCAAAATAAAAACTCTTAACCTTTGAGTCATTCCAAGAGTTGTAACTTTCATATTTTATGACCATAATTAGCCACGATGTAAATTTAATGTTAAGTAAATAAAAACCTTAAAATACAATAAAGAAACACCATGAATTCAGATTATCATCTATCATAAATTTATAGCTATCTAAGAACAAATGAAGCTGCATTTGAAGTATCTTGAAGCTCTTGCTGCATAAATGAGACTTGAATCTTCTTAATATAGAATTGATTGCATCTTGAGTTTAAATTTAATAGAACTTGACTTCATTTTATGGTAATTTGAACAATATTCTTCCTAACTTTTTTCAAGTTCATAGTGTATGATAGGGTGTCTTGGTTTATATTAGTCATACACATAGAAAATATAAAAAATAAAATAATATATCATGAAAGCGTTAAAAGTAATACAACATGAAATAGGCATACCATGTGTAATACACCCTGATAAACATGACCATGACACTGCACAGTCACGAAGAAGCACCATTGGAGGAGTTGGAACAAGTAGAATAAATTCTTATCGGAGCTTTTTCCATATGTCTTCAATATAAGTTTGCTTAAATGTTAATTTTGTTTAATTCTAAACAAAATCATAGACCATTCAAATGCTCCCCCTCCACGAATAGAACATTCATTCCTAACACTAGACCTGGTTGGACCAAAATTTGTTGAATTGAATTGATTCGATCTTAACCCATATCCTCCACATTTAACCTTTCGTGGGATAGTGCAGGTTCCTTCTGGTCGTTCTGTGCACGATTCCTCTCTCGATGGCTACATGCACAAAGATAGATGCATGGACGGGTGTGACGAAGATAGACACATGGTGAAAGCTGAACTAGAATGAACACCAACCGCAAAGCCCATGATATAATCACACACATAAATATTAAAATATCATCACTAGTTTAATAGATGAATGAAACTCAATAATAGCCCTTCTCCAACTTTCTCTTTTCTCCCTTTTTCTCCTTTCCTACGCGTCTTTCTCCTTCACTTTTGTTTATCCTACTACCTTTTAATTGTAAACTTAAAACATCTCATTCACTATTTTGTTTTTGTTACTACCTTTTATTTGTCGATTTAGAACAAAAGTTTGAAATATGTAGGGTGCCTTGTCTCCGTCGTTTTCTATACTTAACTACGGTGTGATCGTTAAAAGTTGTATATCAATTCAAAAATCTCTTTTTAACCGCACAAATCAATATAAAGTCTGTGTAATTTGAATTAAACGATTGAATGTGAATTTAGTTTGATTCTTGTTTCAAAAAAAGTAGATACTTTGTTGTGATATGGCCCCTCCAAACACAATAATTGATTTACGAACAAGAATCATTCACCTTTGACTTTGGATTTTGATTGAGTTTGGAGGTATGAGTAGTGGAGATGAGAGGCATTAGCATTAGGCATCATCCCCGGAATCTCCTTTACCTCTTATGGAATATATTAAAGTAAAGATAAAGGTGTTGAACCAAACTACGCCATTACCTCTCAACTAAAGGGGAAACCCACTTCAATAACTCTACTCATCTTTTCTCCTTCCTTTCTCTCTCTTTCTCTTCCTTTCTCTTTTTAACGTGTTTTTCAAACCTTCGCCCCACATTATGTTGAAAGTTGCTTAAGCTCTAACAATTTCTCCGACCTTTCTTAAAGTCGTTCTATCGATCAATAACAAATTCTTGAGCTACCTCGCTTGAAACTGTTGGGATTCACAGATCTCCACAATGGTACCTTAATCGAATTTTTAAAGACTCGAAACAAAGTACACAATTTGTTCAAAGCTTTTTTGTTCGACACTTTAGAATTCTTGATATCATGTTTGGAATTATAAGGAGAGTTTGGGTTATAACGAACCAAAATGCAAAGAAATGAATGGGGTTTGAAAGGAAAAAATTTGCTTTGTAAAATGAAATGATTGGATTTTGATTCCATTCAAAGATGGATGGAATTCGATCGCATTTAATCTCCTTTTTCTTCTCTTCTTTTGTTTCCCCTTTATTTCATTTCTTAACATGCATGCATGCCTTGTTAAATAAGTAAAATTTTGTGCAAATTAAACAAAATACCATAATTAAAAATAAATCTAAATCTTGCATAAGCCAACTTTGTTCTAAGTTTATTTACAAATGGGGAATGGGATTGAGATACAAATTCAAACAAAACATAAAGGACCCAAACTATACCGATAGGACTAATGCCTCGAGACATCTCCTCTATAATCTCGCTAGATTTTCTTTAGGCTTCAAGAATTTCAGACCAATTTCTATTGCTATTTGAGCTTTTGGAGAGGATTTAAAGTTTCGAGTGGTTCTCTTGTCCATTAGAAACTCAATCTGAGTTTGGTGGAGGTTGTTCACCAATTTTTAGCATCATGAGTCTACTGGATGACATATCTTAGCTCGGGGTGAATTAACTCTACTGTTCTCTTGACTTAGTCGACTTGCTATGTCAGAGCACTGAATGACCGGTATATTGGGTTGAGGCACTACCTCATAAAAGCTTATAGGACTGTATGGCACCTATTGGTATGGACATCATTTGTGGAAGGTTAACTGGCATACCCTTCCATAGAGCTATGGAGTTATTCTAAATTTGGGAGAGCGACCTTGTGAGCTTGCTGGCTACAAAGTTACTTACGTTGTCCCACACTCCTTAGGACGAGTTTATAGTGCAAATTCCTTGTTTAGAAGACCACCGACCATTCTACCAAATAAAGGCACTTGGGTTCCTCAATGCGCTATGTTATCTACCCTAAGCTTGGCTTGATCATATTGCTTATATGCTGCTATTACTTGGTAATGCAGTAATCTCATTTTGCATTCTAGAACGCTCAAGACTAGCTCTTCAAGGTTAATCCAATTTTTAGGAGCACTAAGTCTAGACTATTGATCGTCAAATGTATTGACTTAGGTCAACATGAAACTGTTATAACTTTAGTGCTCTAATCTTAACTTAGTTCACTAAGGCATGAGGAATATAATCCTGTCAATCACCTAAAGCATAAACTACATAATCTAAACAATTCATCAAGTTCAACAAGGAGATAACATCTATCGTTCACCCGATACACAAATCACAACATTTCATTCTCCTTTTTAGCACGGTGGAAAGCATGGACTATAAATATATATATATATATTTGAGTTTTGGTTGAAATGAAAAAAAGAAAGGGATAAGTTTTTGTTTGGTGTAGATGGGTTTTGAAGTTTAGATTCTTTGATTCCCTCATCCTTTGAAAAGAACAAAAAGAATCTATGAACCACACGCCACACACTCGAGAAAAAGAGGAATGACCCATTTTCAATCAGGAAAACAATATCCATAATGGCAATCAAATTACTTTAAAAGCTCCTCATCCTTTCAAACAAAGTGATTCCATGATGGGTTTTGGTATATCAACAGCAACATAACAACAAACCTTACACTTTTTTCCCTTCTTTTCTCTGCTTTTAGCACTCCTCCCTTGCAACGCTGCATCTTTCTTTCCTGCTGCTTCTTTCTTTTTGGAGATTCTCTCATCCTTTCAAGTCAAAGATCAAAATTTTAAACAATGTAAAAGTTTGTATGAACGTAATATAATCGGGAAGCAATCGAATAGAAAGGAAAGAAAGAGTCACAGCTGATGAGCATATATTCCCTTCCAACATAGCCTTACCCCACTAATGTCTCCTGACAACATCGGACGGACATATAAACACGACCAAATCCCATTTTGTTCTTAACACAAACAGAATCATGCAGAATCATCACCACATCAACTTGGTTTTGTCTACTGATGCAAAGCCAAGGCTGAAATGGACTCCGGAGCTTCATCACAGATTTGAGGAGGCTGTGAATCATCTCGGTGGAGCACATAGTTCTGTTTTCTCTTCTATTACATCTTCCTTCTTTTTCCTTTTCTTTGTGTTTCATTATTTTTTGTTGGTTTCTTGCAGAGGCCACTCCTAAGAGCTTGATGAGAGTTATGGGTATCACTGGGCTTAGGCTGTACCACCTCAAGAGCCATTTACAGGTTCTTCTTCTTTTCTATGCTATATCATATTATAAAAAAAGGCCCATTTGTTCTTGAAAGTTAATTATGTTTGTTTATGAGCCAGAAATTTAGATTGGGAAGAAGCCACAAGTCTGAAACCATTCCCCAACTCAAGCTGGAAGGTAAATTCTCAATACAATCAATCCATCACAAAACTCTTCATTAACAATCTCTCTCACTTTTAGTTACTTTTGTTCTTTGAAGACTTGAAACAGATGCAGATAAAAGGTGGGAAATTGGACGTGGAAAACAGCGATGTGGGTCAAAATCATAACACGAAAGAGTAAAAACCCCATCTCTGTTTTGAATTTGCCTTTTGTTGTGTAGACATTGCATTGTGTTAATATTGTTTGGATTAACAATTGAAGGAGAAAGAAGATATGGGATGTTATGGAAATGCAAATGGAAGTAGAGAAGAGGCTGCAGGAGCAAATAGAAGTACAAAGGCATTTGCAGCTGAGAATTGAAGCACAAGGGAAGTACTTAAAGAGGGTGTTGAGGAAGGCAGAAGAGACAATTGCAGGGTACGGATGTTGTTCAGAAGCACTGGAAGAGCTCTCTCAATTGGCTTCAATGGTGAGCTCTGGATGTGAGAGCTCATGTTTGTCAGAACAGAGCAGCTCTGTTTCTGAGGGAGATTGTAAGAGATTAACAATGCAAAAAAGTTATGAGAATAATCAAGAGGAATTCAGAATGATCGACTTGAATGATGCAGCAACTGGAAGTGGAAGTGGAATTGGATCAGAGTTGATTGAGTTTCTTTGAAAAGGTGGTTTTATTTTATGATGGGAATGTGTAAATGGTAGTGTTGTATATAAGGCATGTTTGATTTGGTAAGTAAGATTTGAAGGCAAACCCAATGTTAAATAGAAGAGGTTGTGGGTTTATAAGCAAGCTAAAGCCATGCAAAGGTGAATTTAGAACCACAAGAATCATTCTTCTACTCTACCAGTTATTCCCTTATGTTGTGAATTTATGCTTCTTAACCAATGTCCAATTGAAGAAGAAGACTAATGCAATCGGCCCATTACTTGGGTAAGATCATACTTTCATAATAATAGTGTAGTACAGACATTAATGGAATACAAAGAAGACACAAGATGTCAATATAAAATACTTGATCTATATTGATCCAGCACTGCCCCCAAGGGTTACATGGATGAACTCTTCTTCTTGGTGATGAACGGTTACTAAGCTTTCCTACTCTTTTCAGCTTTTTGGCTCCAATAAACCTAACTTAATAGAATAACTTAGGAGTAACTTTAACAGAATTGTTATTAGGGGTCAAAATGTGGACCAAGTTTGAGTGCTTTAATTAGAAAAATTGTTAGTGGTTTTTAACTTGAAGAGAAAGTTTAGGAAACTAGTTAGTGTTTTCTCCACTATAAATACTCATTTGATGTATGCTTTTTCCACCCCAACAAAGAATAAGTGCTTAAGGTTCTTTTTATTCAAAAGATTTGTCCCCTCAAGTTGTTCTTTCTTCTTCAGTGGTTTGTTTTTATATATTTCGATCTTGGACTACATCCAACTTTTGCTATCAAAGCTAGGATGCCAACACAAATGTCAGAACCACACGAAGTTGTCGGAGGAGATATGCCAACGTTAAAGAGTGGAAAGAAGGGGAGTGTAACACTCCAGTACTTGTTACTCACGAAGAGTAACTACGCAACATGGTCGATAAAGATGCATGTTAACCTATAGGCACAAGGCGTGTGGGACGCCATCGAACATGGTGACATTGAGGAGCACAAGGACAGGATGGCTCTTGTCGCCATCTACCAAGCAATCTCGAAGGACGTTCTTCTCATGTTGGTAGAGAAGGACTCGGCAAAGACAGCGTAGGAGGCGCTGCAAACATTGCATGGGATGAATTTGACCCATGATCGAAATATATCGAAACAAGGGAAAGAAGCAAAGGAAAAGCTTGAGGGGGAAGAACTTTTGGAACAAAGAAACTTTAAGCCCTTGGCTCTTTAATTCTCTTTGTTGTGGTGAAATGAGCATACATCTCATGAGTATTAATAGAGAAGAAAGTACAAACTAGCTTCCTAAACTTTCTCTTCAAGTTAAGAATCGCTAACAATCTTCCTAATTAAAGCACTAAACTTGGTCCACAATTTGGCAACTACTACCAATTCTTCTATAGTTGCTCCATAAGTTAGTAACTTATTCTACTAAGTCTATTAAACTTACTCCATAAATTAGCAACTTATTCTACTAAGCCAAGTTTATTAGCTCACAATCTCCTCTGTAAACTTGACTTTTTTTGAGATTCTTCACTCTTAGTAATTATCGCATCTCCGCAAACTTAACCCTTGTTAGGGCCTTGGTTAGAATATCAGCACGTTGCCCTCTAGTGCATACAAATTCCACAACGATTTATCACTTCTCGACACACTCAAAAATGAAGTGGAAGCGAGTATTTTAATGTGTTTGCTTCGTCCATGAAATATCAGATTCTTCATCAATGCAATCGCAGATCTGTGGTCGACGTAGAGAGTTACCGGCTTTAGTTCACTTCTAGTCACTTCGCTCAACAAATTTCTCAGCCACAATGCTTAAACGATGTCGCAGTTGCTACCAGGAACTCTGCGGCACAAGAAGATAGTGCCACAATTCGCTGCTTCTAAGATTGTCAAGATATCAAATTTCTGTTGAGATAAAAAGTCATTCTTGCAGTACTTTTTTTATCATCAATGTCTCTAGCTAAATCATTATTGGTAAAATCGACTCGTTCTTCAGGACATCGCTCTCTTTGATACTTCAGCCCGCTTGTTGTTTCCTTCACATAGCAGAAAATGTGTTTAACCGCTTGATGATGCATCGTAGTAGGCTTTTCCATGTACCTACTCACTATTCCAACATATGAAGGGTCTATTCTTGCCCTTCAACTCAACATAGGTGGAAGGTCCATCACTTGGATGTCAAATCAACATTCCTAAATGGTGACCTCTATGAAGAAGTGTATGTTACCAAACCGGAAGGGTTCGTCATCAAAACCAAAGAGTACAAAGTATACAAGTTGAAATACCCTTTACAGTTTACGACAAGCACCAAGGGCGTGGAACATACGTTTAGACAAGAGCTTAAAAATTCTAAACTTCATGAAGTGCTTGCAAGAACAAGTAGTGCATATAAGAAACAATGGAGTTGAAACATTCATAATTGATGTGTACGTTGATGACCTAATGGTCACTAGTACAAGTGTGGAAGGCTTCAAAGAGTTCATGCAACAATGATGAAAGATTTTGATGACTGATTTTGGGTTATTTACCTCAGTATTAAAGTGGACCAAAGGAAATATTGCATCATGTTAAAGCAATCAACCTATGCTAATAAGTTGTTGTTGCAATTTAAGATGACAGAGTGCAACCCGACCAAGTATCCCATGGAAACAAAGTTAAAAATTGGGGAAGATGTTGAAGGAAGCTTAGTGAATTCCACTGAGTATAGGCACATCATCGAAAGTCTAAGGTACTTGACTCATCGAACCTTTTATATGTTTTTGAAATGGTGAGTAGGTACATGGAAAAGTCTACTATGATGCATCATCAAACGGTTAAGTACATTCTCCACTCTTAAAAGGAATCTACAAGCTATGGGCTAAAATAACAAAGAGGGTGAAGTTCTGAAGATCTAGTTAGTTTTACAGATATTGATTTAGATGGAAACACCGATGATAGAAAAAACACTGCAAGAATGATGTTTTATCTCTATGGAAATTTAATCTCTTGGCATTCTCAAAAGTAGTGAATTGTTGCACTATCTTCCTATGAGGCCAAGTTCATGATAGCAACTGCGGCATCATACTAAGCTTGTAGTTGAGAATTTTTTTTTTGCGAATTAACTAAAAGTGAACTAAAGCCAATAACTCTCTCTGTCGACAACAAATCTACGATTGCACTGATGAAGAATTCAGTATTTCATGAACATAGCAAACACATTGAAAATTGCTTCCACTTCATCCATGAGTGTGTTGTGAAGAGACAAATCATTGTGGAGTTCATATGCACTAGAGAACAACATGCAAATATTTTAATCAAGACCCTACAAAGGGTTAACTTTGCTAGGGTGCAAGATTTGCTGGGAGTGAAGAATCTCGAACAAAGTCAAATTTATGGTATAGATTTGTGTGCCAATAAACTTAACTTGGTAGAATCAGTTACTAAGTTATGGAGCAACTTTAGAAAAATTGTTAGTAGACTTAATAGAATACGTTACTAACTTGCAACTTTAGATGAATTGTTAGTAGTTGCCAAATTGTGGACCAAGTTTTAGTGCTTTAGTTAGGAAGATGTTAGTAGTTTTTAACTTGAGGAGAAAGTTAGAAAACTAGTTAGTGCTTTCTCTAATATAAATACTCATTAGATGTATGCTCTTTTCATAACAAAGAGAAATAAGCAAAAGGCTTAAGGGTCTTCTATTCAGAATTCTTTCCTTAAGTGTTTAGAAAACTTGTTTCGACATATTTCGATCTTGGGATACATCTAACACCTTTCGGTTCATCATCTCCATCTAATATTAACACAACTACTTGATCCTCTCACAGAAAATCGCTTCCCGGGAACCTACTTGATCCTCTCACAGAAAATCGCTTCCGGGGAACCTGATCTAGTGGAAGGAAAATGTTTGTCAAAGAGTGGGCAAGAAGACTCTCCAACGGAATAACTCCCTTCGCCCTTTATGCTCCTTCAATGGTTGTCTAGGCATGCAAAATTAATACCTATTATCCTACTCAATTAGTAAAGCTAGGTTGAATTCCAAGGAAACTAGCCAATTAACGTTATACTCTTAGATGAGATTCTAAGATGCATTTTGTTTTTATACTTTGTAGGATAGA
The DNA here is from genome assembly GCF_002738345.1 of Cucurbita maxima. Taxonomy (NCBI): domain Eukaryota; kingdom Viridiplantae; phylum Streptophyta; class Magnoliopsida; order Cucurbitales; family Cucurbitaceae; genus Cucurbita; species Cucurbita maxima. Next base: position 767,341 of record NW_019272067.1, read on the forward strand.
ACGAAAACGAAAAAATGCATGACTAGAATACGAGCTGACCAATTCCAACAAGTAAGAAATTACCAAATTTTCCTAGGTTGAGATTTTGAGAGGTATGTTATAAATGTTTTTTGTTGTGATAGAAAGGAGGATGAGCTATTGTAATATATGCTCCGGGTGATTGATGGATGTTATCTCCCAATTAAGCTTGCACGAAAGTTTAAACTATGTATAGCATGTTTTAGGAGACCATTGGATTATTTGTAAGGACCGAGCTGACTGGATGACTCCAAAAAGGAGTAAATTTTTTCGCAAAATAAAACAGAGGGTATTTAAAGCCTAACATTAATTAAAAAAAATAGTGTTCATACATGAGTAATTAAAACACGATACAACAGTTAAAACACAAAATAAGGAATAGACACAAAAAATTAAAAAAAAAAAGGTTGAGGAAGATGGGTGAGGATTGTCTATGGGACCTGCTCTAGAGTCTGCTCTTGACTTCGACCAACTCCTTATTACCTAAAAAAAATGGAGAACAAGGAATGAGTATAAAGACTCAATAAGTAGTCTTTTTGTAGGCTCTTAATCATGTCCTTGATATGCTAGGGTACCACACTCTTTCTTGTCTTGTTCTGGTTCTTGTTGTAAGTACTTAGGCCCTCTAGTTCTTGTTCTTGACTTATGGGTTCTTATCATGATCTATCTTGAGAACCTTGGTCCCTGGATTCTGAAACCTTTGTTATTCTCCAAGAGTCTTAGTACTATGGTTCTTGTTTTTTTTTTTTTTTTTTTTTTCTTTTCCTTAGGACTTTGATCTTGATCCATGTTCTAGTCCTTGATCTTTATCCTGTTCTTAGTACTTTCTAGGTTCTTGTTTTGTTCTTGATTTGTTCTTCAAGACACTCCCCCTAGGATTTACGGTATCAGTCATGAACCTGACAACTTGTGTCCAAGGCTTCATGCGTTCCAAGCGACACAGTCTTAACCTATGTCCAAGGCTTCATGCATTCCAAGTAACATGGTCTAAACCGACACCTTAGGGCTTGCCCTTCGATACCATCTGAAAACCTATGCCCGAAGTTTCATGTGTTCCAAGCAGCATAGTCTGAAAACTCGCATCCCAAGCTTCTTACTTCTTACATTCCAAGTGATATAGTCTAATCCTGCATCTTGGGCTTGCCTTGTGATACAGCTTGAATACCTATGCCCAAGGCTTCATACGTTCCAAGCAGCATAGTCTGAATACCTACGGTTAAGGCTTCATGTGTTCCAAGCAGCATAGTCTAAGTCATGAGCATGCTAGACTATGAGAGGTCTTAGGAGGTTCTTAATTCGTGGATAAGGTAGCTTACTCTCTTCTTGTTCCATCGTCGCCCTAGACTACTCCCCATGATAGACTATAGAGGTCATTTGATCGGTGCATACATCGAACATGGCATCCTACGAATCTTTGGGTACCCATAACATGGTGCAGCGCATCTCATCTAGGTAAGGGAAACATGAGGCCAAACATGACATCCTGCAAAGAGAACATGGTACAGAGCATTCCACCTAGAAGAGGAAATATGGGCCTCTTAAAGCATCGGGTGGTGGGAGGTCATGGGTCACTTTGGGCATGATTAGAGTATTACATAGCATTCTTGAATTTCTGTGTCTATGGACCTTGATCCCTTATCCTTGAGTGGTATCTAGCATTCTTCCTACTTTGGTAGTTGTAGAGCTTGTGTGGTATTCTTCTTGGTTCTCAATCTTGTAAGTTTCTATGGTTTATAATTTCTTGAGGCATAAGTTGTAACATGCATATACGAACCCATCATAATAACAAGCATGAGTTATTCTAGAAAGTCATAGGGTCATCATAAGTTCTTTAGAGAGTTCTAGAAGGGTTTTGTGTGTTGAGGTGTTTCCTTCAGGCATTTCTTATGTTCTATCTTGGTTTAGGTTACAAACTTGCTCCAATCAACTTGAAATCTTGAACTTATCCTCATACCTTTAGAATAGTAGAAAATAGTAGGTAATTTGGAGCACATCTAGACCTTGAAATATCAGAAGTAGTCCTAGGGTCATTTTGGTCATTTTACCCCTAATTCTTGGTTTTGCTACTTAACATGTTCCAAAAACTTTCAAACTTCAACATTAGCAAACATCATAAGATAACCTTCACAACATTTACAAATGGCTTTCAAACTTCACTGTATGAGGCTAGAGGGAGTGAGTTTCAGATATCTTGCAAGGCCAAGTCGTGCTTCTTCACTATTCTAAGGAAGAAGATGATGATGTGGCTAGCCATGTCAATCCAAAATTGACCCTCTCTTAGTTTTTATTTTTATCAAATTGAACTTCTTCCAGATCAACTCTCAAGAAATTCTTGATTGTTCTAGAAACTAGACTCAAAGATAAACTTACCAAAGAAAATTTGGTGCAATTTAGATACTGAAAACTCGAGAACTAAGGACCTAAGTGTCAATGATGAGGTAAGTAGATTATCTAGACTTTTATTAAACAATACTCGTAAGAATAGCTTAGATTTTATTATGAACCTTAAGTCAAGTAAGATTTAAAGGATTATGGAAAAATCAATCAAAGAACCACGTGTTAAGAACCTAGCGTTTTCCTCGAAAATCATGTAACAATAAAATGACCAATTAAATAGATTTTGGTGCTCATGAAATTTTAATGCTAGGCACAATATGATAGGTTAAAGATAGCTAAACCAAGTAATAGTACAAAATGACCATAATTCTCATAAGATAACTTACTTTTGATTCATAATCCAAACGATCTCCAAATATCATGAAACTTTATGAGAAACTTTATTTCATGATGTCCAAAGATTATGTAAAGTTTTAGAATTATTGGATCATGTTTGGGACTCAAATCAAGTTTGAGATAAATTATCAAAATGCATCCAAGGTTCCTTCAAAATATTTCAAGGTAAAAAAATCCTTCAAATGATTCAAGATTTTAAGAAAGTGTAACGACCTAGACTTTCCATACACGTATTAGTTGTTACTTAAAAACAAGACTTTTTTTATATCTTTAAAACATGTATAAAGATGCTAAAAGATAATTTAGTGAAATCATGTAGGGTACCCTTTCTAAGAAACTTCCTAATTCTTATAAATCGGGAGTTCTCGAATATAAATTAAACAAATTGAAAAACAAAAGGCGAAAACGTCCTTAAAATCAAATAATAAAAATTTCAAAGTTGCTCCATGATCGATATTCACCCTGCCTCTCATTCTCGTACCATGAACTTATCATTTTAAAAAATAGGATTAGTATTAAAAATATTCAATAAGGAACTCTCCCATCTGATTAGATACGTAAACTATTATATGGTTAATCAATCAAAATCATGGGACCTCAATGGATAGTTCCTCATAGCAAAACATGATTTTCATCACTCCTGGATGACAATAGTAATAATTATGAACAACCAACATATAATTAAGGCCAATTAATTATAATCACCTAAAGGTGGCTATAGTAGTGATCGTGAATAAAGAACGTCCAACCACCACCAATTAGTCATAATCACCCAAAGGTAACTATGACGGTAATCGCTAAATAACCAACCTACAATTACCATAAATTAGTTATCACTACCTAAAGGGGGCTATAGTGGTGATAGTTGAATAATTAACATCCAACCACCCTCAATTAGTCCTCGCAACTTAAAAGTGCTTAGTGCTTATGACACCAATTACGAAATACCATCATATAGCAAAAACCAAATCATGAATAAAAACATGTTCCACAACACTTCATATCACATACATACATGTTGCTTACAAGTGCATGCATATCCAACCCTTTAAAAACAAAAACTTGATCCAACAGGAAGGTCCCTTACCTCGACCTACTGTGCAAGCAATTTCTCCCACATACGAGCTTTCCCTTACTCTAGCAGTGAGACAATGTTTCTATCAAGACATCTTAACCTTAGTTGCATTCATCACAAAATGAATGATCCCAAAGTACTAGTTGGAACTTGGTTACTTACTTTCCTTAAATGAGGCAAGGTTGAAATCAATATTCGCAACAATATTATTTGGCAAACGTTATTTGTTGTAATTTTGTAATTTTCATTTTGACACCATTGATGTCCAAAGATTTTGTAAGTAATGGCAGCATTTTATTATTTAAAATTAGAATCCACCAAGAATTATCCAATCTAGCAAAACCCTTACCTCTCCCTTGAATACGTTAGCTTTGACGAGGACAAATACGTTGGTGGTGATGTGGGCAAAGATGATAGCGGCGATGCATGCGTGTGATCACAGCGTGTCGCCCGACAGTGAAAAGTAGCACTACTGCGATTTAGTGCACATGATTTTGACGATAGAAGGTTGCAATGTCGAACAGGCGGCGACTGAGGTTGGCATGCCGCTGGGCTGCAATGTGCGACATGCAGCTGGTGATGGTTGAAAACAATGCAAGTGATCGCATGGAGAAGAGAAGGAAGGAGAAAAAGAGAGGTGGGCGACAACTAGGGGTTAGGAGCGGCTGGCTTTCATCAAGCTTCGTGCAATATGAGAGGTGGCAGCTGGCTATTAGGGCTTGGCTATTTATAGGTGAGCTCTAGGAATTTTTTTTTTTTTTTTTTTTTTTTTTGCAGCTTTATAGAAAGGCACATGTGTGAGGACATGAAATTTTACCTAAGATTTCAAAGATGCTTAGATGAAGTTTAGAACATAAACTAAGTTTGGGTATAATTCAAGATTAAAAATAAATGAAGAAACTACCCTTAAAGATCCTTAAGGATTAACTTTAAGAATTATTCTATTGCTTAGAATGAAACATGACTTAGGCTCACTTTAAGGCCTTTTAAAATCATGATCATTGTGTATTATAAGTTTCATGTTACGCTTAGGTTTAACTTTTGATTTTTAATTAATCGACAAGTTGTCCTAAGTTAAGATGGGCTCTAAGTTTTTCTTTGATTTTTTTAAGTAATCAGAATGCTACCTCAAGATAAGGTTTAGGATAATCATTGATTTCCAAGTAATCGAGAGGCTACCCTAACCAGAGATGATCAGCTCAAGATTAACACTTAGTTTTTTAAAAAATACATTATGCTACTTCATGATAAGCTTTAGGATGGTTCTTGATGTTTAAGTAATCAGGCTGCTATTCTAAATTAACATGTTCTAGGTTGGCTCTTGATTTTTAAGTAATCAAGATGCTACCCATGATAAGGGCTAGGATAACCCTTAATTTTTTAAGCAATCAAGTTGCTATCCTCAAGAACTAGAATATGATCAAGTTAGATATAAAGACTAGTAGGTATAATTCAAGAACCAAGCATTAAGGACAAGAACCAACAACAAAAACTAAGAACCAACCTCAAGAACTAGAATATGATCAAGTTTCAAGTTCTTAGAACTAAGGTCCTTAGATAAGAACATAAGTTAGAAGTTAGAATCCATGACTAAGGCCCTTGAGTTAGACCATGACAAGAACTCAAGAACAAAACCTAAGAGCTTAAGTTCACAAGTCAAGAACAATAACACTATAACAACTCATGCCCAAAATTGAACTAGGATTTAGAATATGGATTTATTACCAAATGGCCCTGACATTCTCTTGCATCCCGTACGTCATGGTCATGTTACTTACCCCTCTCTTCTAAGAGTGAAGACGACCTCACTTACATGCATCCTTGAAAAATTTCTAAGAGGCTATTCAACATAGAATTGATCCAAACAAAGCACACTTAACTATGGAGTTCCATGATTAAGCCACCAAAAAAGAATGTGCACCTTATTTGTATAGGTAGTGACTTTTAATTCTTTTAAAGTTTTCTTAATCATCATATCACGACCTGATTTTCAAGGCTTCGAAAACTGATAAAAGATTAAAAAGATGAAAGTGAAAATAAATAAATTTAAAAGAAAAGTAAAATACTTGTTAAAAATCTAATAAAAGTTAAAACAAACAAAAAAAAAAGAAAAAAAAAAAGTCAACAACACAAAAATTAAATACAAGATTGAATCCAAATATAAGAAGACATTGTACATCATTTTACAAACGAAAAAATACTAATATAAAAGAAAATACAAAAGACTCCAAATGTGAAAACAAACTGATGCTCGGGAACAATATCCTTCTGTTATAGTGCAGCTCCCAAGCAACTCTCCACCTTGACTAGTAACTGAAAAAGGGGTGAGTATAAAAATATACTAAAAAAGCAATCTAATTGTAGGCTCTCATCGCTTCCTTCTCCTAGTAGATTCACATCTGTAAGCTTTCCTTTGGTCTATACGATGTTCCAATTGATTCCTCATTGATCATCTACCTGTGTAGTCCCTAGCCCTTTGTCGAGACTGGTTTATGGCATCTCGGAGTCGACCTTGACCCATTTTTACACTCAATAAAAGTTGTTCATGCTAAACCACTTACCCGCGTAGTCCATGATCACTGCCAAGACCGATTTACGAAGTTGCAGCGTCGGCCTCGACTCATTTCTATGCTCAATAGGAGTTGTTCATGGCACCTACCTGCGTAGTCTTTGATCTCTACCAAGACCGATTTACGAAGTCAAAGGGTTGGCCTTGAATCGTTTCTGTTGGGTTTTATGTCCTAAAACTCATAGTTTGTAAACAAAAACATATTCTATTTTCAATAAAGTTATTATTGTTGTTTATTCAATAAAGATTGTTATCGTTTCTGTTGGGTTTTATGTCCTAAAACTCATAGTTTGTAAACAAAAACATATTCTATTTTCAATAAAATTATTATTGTTGTTTATTCAATAAAGATTGTTATTGAATAAAGTGAACTTTACGATCATTAATCTAAATCCAATAAACTAAGAACACTTTGGCTATAGTATGATTACTTGAACTATATGTAGAGACATAAGAGTTGATCAAGTTCAAGTATATAGTCAAAATGATCATAGTATAAGGATAAGGTTGAGTACCTTATTCTGGAGACACTATGGATGCGGCCCACTTTTGTATATGATATAAACAATGTGATCACTAAAATTGTACATATGGAGACAAGTGAGTGGGGGCGTCCTATGCAATGAGTATTGCATAAGATCGGACCATGAAGAAAATCACTCTCACTTTATAATGTCGTTTACTGTTGAGACTGATTTTCTTTTCATTTGATGACCTCGGTAACTCGATCTTAATCCTGAGCTAACCATGAACTCCTGTTTATTTGGAATTATCCTTAGATTTGCATGGGTGAGAGTGGCTCAATTTCGCCGACTCAATAGGCCTCCCATTTCAGGGGTAAGACTGGGTAAATGGCTGGGGACGTGGGGTGCAAGATGGAATTCACTCCTACCCACTTTTAGGGATAGAAGAGAGGTAGTTCCCTTAATTACTGACTCCAGGTCTTGAACAAGGGGCCCCACCCTCTCATTGGCCTGAGAGGGATTTGGTTTACTGGTTGGACCACAAATCAATTGTTCATTAGAGGATCAGTGACACATAAGAAACAAGAAGTAACTTCAGGGGTAAAATGGTAAATTGACCCAGCTCTAGTTACGAACAACCTGTGAAGGATCGACTTACTAATCATGGTTATATCAAATGGACAGAAATATATCTATAGTGAGGGGAGTGCAACTACTAGGCTATAGTGGAATGTCCTAGTAGTTAACGAATGTTGGTTAACAAGGTTAATGAGTTTAACTGGTTAATCTTGGATCGTTGGAGCCCATGATCTATAGATCCATTTGGTCCCTCTGCTAGCTCATATCGGACTAAACCATAGAATAGTGTGATGAGTGAGTTCGAAGTGTTCTAATTCAAATTATGGAGAATGCGCTACATATATAGGATATATTTAACGCATTTTTGTTTTATTTACGAATTAAACAAAAAGGGAGAATCTGAGATATTTAAATAAGCTTAATCAAATATATGTCGAAATTAATTGGGATTGACATTTGAATTAATATTAAATATTAATTAAATAGTTTAATTAATTATTTAATATTATTTTAATTTGAAATTAATAATTCAAATGGATGGTTGAATCAAAATGAATAAAGTCAAAATGTTGACTTCATTTAATGGAAAAATCCATGTTAGTAGAGTTTTGAGGTATCAAAATTTGGTTTAACAAAAATGGCATGTTTGCCAAATAAACCCCACAAATTTGAATGGAATTTTGAGTGTCAAAATTTGGTTAACTAAAGCATGTATGTTTGCCACATAATCCCAAACATTTGAGTGGAATTTTGAGTGTCAAAATTTGGTGATCTCAAATTTGCATGAACATGCAAACATGACTATAAATAGAGTGATCATAATACATGAAAGGTCTTTTTGTTGGAGAAAAACCTTGAGAAAAACCTCTCACAAACACTCTCTTCATATATACAAAATCCCTCCCAAGTTTAGTCACTCACCGATTCCACAATCCCTCTAAGGCCGGAGGATAGTGGAGAAGACACTAGTGGTGGTTCGAAACTGGTTTGTGAGGAAACAAGAATTTGAACTACAAAAGGTTAGTATTCAAACTCATTAAGTTTTAATACTTATGAACATGCTAGTTATTTACTATAATTGATGTTCTAAAAGTGCCTAAGATCCAAATTGCTTCTACATGTGTTATATTAACACCATCAGTTTCTATGCTCAATAGGAGCTATTCATGCTAAACCACCTACCCATGTAGTCCCTGATCTCTACCAAGATAGATTTACGAAATCGCAGCATCGACCTTGACTTATTTCTACGCTCAATAAGGGCTCTCATCTTGACACCCTATTCGTGTAGTCTCTAGTCCATCAAGGATTGGTTTATAGGTTCGCCTGTTTCTACACTTAATAAGGGTCCATGTCCTGAGCTAACTACCCATGTAGTCCCTAGTTCTTCTCAAGAACTGGTTTAACAAGATTAGAGCATCGACCAAGTCCCAACTCTACACTCATTAGTAACTCAACTAGTTTCGTGATTTTGTAAGAGACTTCAATCATGTTAATACACCATGGAGGTCTACTATGTTCTTAGGGGCATTCATGCGGTTTAAATTCCATTTTCATAGTTTCAGGACATTCTATGTTAGCCTCTTGGCTTAACCAATCCCTAGGTGCACATAGGTTTAACCTCTGGTTCTACATGTAAACCGCACTAGCTATAGCGCCCTAATCTTAACTGTGATCTTGATGCATGCTCTACTAGAAAAAATACACCTATCAACCATCTCAAACACATAAATTATGTCTTCTCGTTCACATATGTTATTTAAAAAGGTATTCCTACCGAACCTTATTGCATGAAAATCATAACATAAATCACACACAATCAAACAATCAAACAATCAAACAAGCTCAACGGAGAGATAACATCCATCAATTACCCGAAGCACAGATTAGAATCTCCCTTCCTCCATCATACCACAGCCGAAGACATTAAATTAGGCATGCTTCTCAATTCTCTTGTTACAAGGGAAATTTCATAATTTTATCATGTACGTGTCATAATTATCCGAATTGTTCATTATATGATCTAATCATACATATTTTAGCCACCTAAGGTACATAATACTCGCATGCTAGCTTGTCCTAGCAATCCCTACAAGTATCACATGCCTAAAGTCTAGGTGGTAACTTACTGAAATGGAGCGTGCCCTTTGAAGCTTGCTTTTCCGCTAGTTGGAAGCTCCAAATTTCTCGAAAGCTCGTTGATATGTTGTGCCTATTCACATGCCTCAAGCACCAGATTAAGCCTCTACGCGCACAGTCATGCGCACGTATGGACGCGCTTGAGGAAGTGAACGCGCGCTCTCATTCTACTACGTGGTGAGAGTGGGTTGGACCATTCGAGATTGGGTGCGTAGGTTCGAATCAGGGTGCCTGTGGATTCCTTTGATTTTTCTCAGCGCGACATGCGACGATAAGTGGTTAGGCATCAAATCAATTCAGTAGTTTGGGTCATGTGCGCGTTCTTGGGTCTGGTAGCTGGCGCTGATCTTCGAATCCCGCCCGACATAGGATTTTTTTGTGATTTTCCTCTACCAATGCACACGTGACACACATTCTTTCTTTCTGTCAGCGTCCGACCCTCCTCCTGCCTAACACATGTTGCTCCACCGTTTGTCTTCTTTCTCTTTAATGATCCTTTGGTGAAGGTCGAAACTCCTATTTTTGATCTGAATCGATCATGACTCCCTTCACAGATTATGAGCGCAATCCTCCCTTCGAGTTTTCTTTGTTCCTTGAAGTTTTTGGACGATTAAAAGGGCCTGAATGCTTCTATAGGTTTTGCGAAGGATTTGTGAAGAAATCTTAAACGGAATTAGACTCCTGGCTACCGGATCGAAATTGTGGTTCTTACTTCTCCTCCTCTCTAACTTTCTTTCTCTCTCTATTTTATTGTCTTTTCTTTTCTTTTCTTTTCTTTCCTGTTTTTTCTTTTATTTATTTGTTACTAACTTCCATTTCACCAGCGAGAAAGAGGATTAAATGACCAAATTACATCTATCAATAAAATTTCCAAAGTTCAACTTTAATGAAAAAAGTTAGGTTTTAAGTTTCTCGTTAGGGTTCGAGTGTTACATATCCTATTCTCAGAATAGCTCTTATTTAGATGTGATCTCAATTCATTCATATACATCTTCTTTACATGTCCACTAGCTTCACCTTGGTTCTTCCCCGAATTAAAACTTAGTGGAAGAGGTATCGCTCTGATATCGATGTAACAAAAAAAAATTAGAGAAAAAAATAAATGAATAACTAAATAATAAATAAAAATAAGAAAGGTTGTCCCACACGGTTAGGTTGAGTAAGTCGAGAGTTGGACTCCGATATAAAAAGGGAAGTCCCTTGGTTTACTATGTCACAACAATTGTACCATTTCATCCCACTTCGAGAGTTTGAAGTCAACCAAAGAATACATTTTCTAACGACTTCAACTTGACTTATCAGTTGATCTGGCTAGGGTTTGATACGCTCGGACCCTTTTCTACAACGTACCATTTAAATCGGCTACGAGAATCATTCTCACCCATGTAAAGTAAAGGACAAGTTCTCACAATCAGAATTTCATAACTCACTCCCTAATTAAAATCGAATCACATATGATCATCATGAGAAATATTAATCTTCTCAATTAATGGATTATAAAAAGAGATTAAATATTTTTTTGATCGAGTCTTATACAAACTCATTATATAACATACCTCCATTCACATGTCTCCCCATGAAAATTTTGATCAAATCATTTGTAATAATTACCACATGGGTCACATTAATAGTTTTATGAGGATAAATCAAGCCAAACTTATCCATATATCATAGACTAAGTTATTACTTGAACATAATTCTCTTTATGTCAACAACATACTAATTACATTAATAACTTTCGATTTCCATATAATAGATAATACTAAATTCTAAATAAAATAATCAAAATTATTATTAAAAATTAAATAATTAATTAGGAGGTTTTAGGCATATAACCTAACGGTTCACCACTTGAGGTCAAGCTCCCAAGCAACCACAACATTTACTCATTGTGCTGCCAACCAAAGTTTGGAAGCTTGTACACAGCCACATTGACACTACACTTCAACCAATTTCTCAATTAGTCACCTTCATGTGCCATGTTGCCTTGAGGTCAGGCTCATAAGCCAACCACGATATTTACTCATCGTGCCACCAACCCATACGATAGCAAAGTCTGGAAGCTTGTACATAGCCATGTTGGCACTACACTTCAACCAATTTCTCAATTGGTCACCTTCATGTGCCACTCTACCTTGACACATTATCTTTCAAAAGTAGACATGAATTTGGCAAACGATCATACGATCTCGTGAAGCATCTGTTTGATATTCAATTGACACCAAATTTGGCGAACATTTATATTTCTTATGGATGGACTTTACTCTATAGGCACATGCCTGAATTTCCTCTAAAACCTCAACTTTTGAGGTTAAGGCCTGGAGCCCTACTCGACTCTTTATCAAGTCTATCATTGTCTTCTTGTCTACTCATTGCTTCTATCTTACTTTGCCTCATCTTAACTTCCATGTACATCTCTTTTGTGTGTTAGACTATGTACTGTCCTCCTTGGTTTGTTTTGGCTCTCATGTGGCTGATGGGCACAACTTGAGGGTTGTCAATTTTCTTGTCTTGATGTGAGGATCACAACCTAATTTCTTCATAATATGGTTGTAACATTCTCCCCACTTAAACTAGTTATCGTCCTCAATGACTTTTATGGAGGGCACAATCGCTCAATAGATTGTGAACTCTCCCACACTCAATCTTGACATTGTCCACAATGATGATTTGATCTTCAAACTAGTTGTTAATGTACCTACTAGAAATATGCGCTTTAGAACGAATACGGAAACTACACACTACTTATGAGTTATCTCACTGATGGACTTTCCTTTGGTCTACGGAACTCACAACATAAGCATTGGAAAACAACTGCCCAATAGTTATGGTCTATCCCATCAAGGGCCTCCCTCACCCTTCTCATGGACTCAGCCACCCTTCTCATGGACTCAGCTTGAGAGACACTAGAAAAACCACGGAAAACTGGCTAGCATTGGCGTATCCTCAACTAAGCTGGGAGGAGCACGCCCCAAAGGCCACCCTTTCCCAACACTTGCATTCTATGAGTTGCACATAATAGTGTACCTCTTGGATGTTGTGCGCCGAAAGTGGAACAAAGGTACTCACAACACCAATGAACGATTTTACACAATGAGGCACTAATATATTTACGTGGTTCGGAGAGAAGTTCCCCTACATCCACGAACCAATCACTAATAAACCAAAGCATTACAAGTGAATATCTCACTATCACACTACAAAGACTCAGAACACATGTCACTCAACAAATACAATGTGACTCCGAAAGCTCTCCCAAATTCCGATACCAAATTCTGATATCAAATCCCAATATATAACTAAACCTTGGTGTGACTAAATCTAATTCAAATAACCAAATCAAATCTAATTCAAATAACCAAATCAAATCTAATTCAAATAACCAAATCAAATATAATCCAAAAACCAAATCAAATCTAATTCAAATAACCAAATCAAATATAATCCAAAAACCAAATCAAATCTAATTCAAATAACCAAATCAAATATAATCCAAAAACCAAATCAAATCAAAACTTATGACAATTTACAACAATCTCCACCGTGTCATAAGATCTCCAAATCAAATCAAACTTAATGACAATTTACAACAATCTCCACCTTGTCATAAGATCTCCAAGTTGATAACTGAGTTGGTTGCTACCACCTCAAGCCTCAATACGTAAGTTGGGAACTCCATCAATTATAGAGAAAGCATATGCTATCGTATCATCAAACCTTGCAGGTTTTCGAATTACCCTTCGTGGTCTATTCTTGGCGATAGACTCAGGTTCCTCCACTCTTTCATTTACAAGGCTTTGCTCCTCCAGACTTTGCTCTTTCTGTTCTAAGACATCAAAGTTATTATTTACCTGGTCAATAGGTTCTTCAGTAGGAGCAACCACATCAGGAGAGAACACCACCTTCTCCACCTGCTTCAATGCCTCGTCATTATTTTCAATTTTCTCAAGCGGAGTTCTCCCACCGTTTCCAGAAACAGGTAAACGATTCACCAAGTGAACTGCATAACTGAGAGCCTCAGCCCAAAATGCCTTACTCAATCCTGCTTGAGACAATATGCATCGAACCTTCTCTATTAATGTCTGGTTCATTCTCTCAGCAACTCCATTTTGTTGTGGCTTACCAGGAACAGTGAAGTGTCGAACGATCCCTTCATCTCGGCATACTTTAAGGAATGGATCATAAGTATATTCTCCCCCGTTGTCTGATCTCAGCCTTTTGATTTTCTTGTCCGTCTGATTCTCTACCATTTTCTTCCACTCTAGGAAGATTTGGAGAACCTCGTTTTTGTACCTCATGGGATACATCCAAACTCTCTTCGAGTAGTCATCAATAAAGGTGACGAACCACCTCTTTCCTCCCAATGAGACATTCTTTGTGGGACCCCATACATCAGTGTGAACATAATCCAAAATGCCCTTTGTTTGGTGTATAGCTGTACCAAACTTCACATTTTTTTGTTTGCCAAATATACAATGTTCACAAAAATCAATTCTTCCAGTTGTGGCACCCTTAAGAACTCCTTGGTTCACCAGTGTCTGAAGCGCCTTCTCACCAGCATGCCCGAGTCGCATGTGCCATAATTTCGATATGTCTTGTTCTTTCGAACTTGCCACAGCAGCATGCCCAATTATTGTGGTTCCGTTGAGGTAGTATATGCTACCTCTTCTAGTTCCTGTAATTGCCACCAAAGCTCCACGAGCTACTTTCAAATTCCCTCCTTCCAAAATGATGCGATAACCACTCGCATCCAAAACGCCAAGTGAAATCAAATTTTTCTTCAAGTCAGGGACATACCTCACATCTTTGAGTTTTCGTATAACCCCATCAAACATCTTGATTTGTACTGAGCCGATTCCCATTATCTTACAAGTACTATCATTTCCCATATAGACAACTCCACCATTGAACTCTTTGAAGTCCAAAAACATCTCTTTGTTGGGACACATATGATAGGAGCACCCAGAATCAAGAATCCATTCACTGGTTTGGCTGACTGATAGGGAGATTGTCAAGGCATCATCTGTATCAGTGTCGTCATCTCTAACCACATTGGACTTCGACCCCTTCTCTTTTAAGATCGAACAATCTTTTTTCCAATGGCCTTTCTGTCGACAATATGCACACTCATTTTTATCAAGTTTTCTCCAATTATCAGATCTACCTCTCGACTTTAATCGAGACTCTCCACATTCGTTCTTTTTCCAATTGGAAGTCCTTCCATGAGCAGTGAGAACATTTGAGCTAGAGCTTTGATACGTCTCCTTTTCCTTCTTTCGCATCTCATTGTTTATTAAGGCATTTGAAACATCTTCAAAATCAATATCAGTAATTCCATGTAGTAGGGTCGTTACTAAAAACTCGTAGGATTCCGGCAAAGAGTTTAATAACAACAACGCCTTGTCCTCGTCATCAATCTTAACATCAAGATTGAGCAAATCAGTGATGATTTTGTTAAAATCATCCAAATGCTCAGCCATTGAGATGCCTTCCTTGTAATCAAAACGGAAGAGTTTCTTCTTCAAATAGAGTTTATTTTCCACACTCTTCTTCATATATTTCGCTTCAAGCTTGTCCCATAATTCTTTCGCCATGGTAACCTTCATAAATGGATATTTCTGATCCTTGCCAAGACAGGATCGAATAATTCCACAGGCTTGCCGATTTAATTTCGTCCATTCTGCTTCTGTCATGTCTTCAGGCATTTTCTCTTGGAGAGAGACATCGAGGTCTTGCATGACCAACAAATCGCTAACTTCGCCTCGCCAAACACCAAAATTATTGGTTCCATCAAATTTCTCTACTTCGAGATTGGAACTCCACACTCTCGATCCACGTCGTGATGGTTCTGCCATTTGCAATAATTAATCTGGATGAAACTCAAAAACACAATTCTTGAAAATTGATTTTCAAGAGAATAAACACGATTGTGAGCACGTCTAATGGTCGATGAGGCCCAAGCTTTCACAATACCCCAAAATACCACAACTTGGCTCTGATACCACTTGTTGTGCGCCGAAAGCGGAACAAATGTACTCACAACACCAAATTTACTCAAGACATACAATATTGCACACAAAACTTGATGATTTCAACAGCAGAAAGAATGGCATTATATAGCCTTCTGCTAAACCTAAATATAAACTAACAAGCCTAAAAAATATTAGCAAGACCTTGAGAATAGGTCTTGGTCCTAGAGAATAGGGCTTATGACAGTGCTTAACAATCTCCACCTTGTCATAAGATTTCCAAGTTGATAGCGAATTTGGTTGCTACCACATCAACACACTACTCCTTCCTTCCGACGTTGATGAGATCCAAACAATGGCAGAACTTTTCACGAGCGATCACCTTTGTCAACATATCAGCAGGGTTATCAGCAGTTCCAATTTTTAGTAAACGAATATCCCCTTTGCTAATGATTTCTCGAATAAAGTGAAAACGGACATCAATGTGTTTTGTACGAGCATGATGGACTTGATTTTTTGACAAGCAAATAGCGCTCTGGCTATCACAAAATACATCTATATGTCCCTGCAAAATACCCAAGTCATTGATCAAACCATGCATCCAAATAGCTTCTTTAAAAGCTTCCGTTACCGCCATATACTCTGCTTCAGTGGTAGACAATGCAACAGTAGACTGCAATGTTGAGCGCCAACAAACAGGTCCACCAGCCATAGTAAATAAATAACCCGTGGTAGATCGTCGCTTATCCAAATCACCAGCATAATCAGAATCCACAAAACCAGCTACACGATTGTCAAGATTAAACATTTCTTGTTTTTGAAACTTAATACCAACATCAATAGTGCCAAGAATGTACCTAAGAATCCATTTTACAGCCTGCCAATGCTCTTTACCAGGATTATGCATATAACGACTCACCATGCTTACTGCGTGTGAAAGATCAGGTCGAGTACACACCATAGCATACATCAACGCACCAACAGCATTTGTATAAGGAATGTTCTCCATATATCTTTTGTCATCGTCAGAACTTGGACACATGGAAGCACTAAGCTTGAAATGAGGAGCAAGTGGAGTACTAACAGGTTTGGTTGAATTATTCAAACTAAATCTTGACAATACCTTGCGTAGATATTGAGACTGAGTCAACCAGACTGTACCTTTTTTTCGATCTCGCTCTATCTCCATTCCAAGTATTTTCTTTGCATTGCCTAAGTCTTTCATTTCAAATGTTTTAGAAAGCTCATCTTTGAGTTTATCAATCTCCACCTGTCTCTTTGAAGCAATTAACATATCATCAACATATAAGAGCAAGTAGATAAACGATCCATCATCGAGACATCGATAATACACACAATGGTCAAATTGACTATGAGTATACATATGCTCTACCATGAAATGATCAAACCTTTTATACCATTGGCGAGGGGATTGCTTCAGCCCATACAAAGATTTCTTCAATCTGCATACTAAATGTTGCTGTCCAACTACTCGGAAACCAACTGGTTGCGTCATATATATTTCTTCTTCCAAATCTCCATGCAAAAAAGCAGTTTTTACATCGAGTTGTGCAAGCTCAAGATTAAATTGAGCAACCAAAGCCAACAAAATTCGAATCGAAGAATGTTTTACCACAGGTGAGAAAATTTCATTGTAATCAATACCTTCCTTTTGTGCGTAGCCTTTAGCCACAAGTCGAGCCTTATAACGTATACCAAAAGGGTCTTCCTTTTTTGCAAAAACCCATTTACAACCAATTTCCTTCTTACCTTTTGGAAGTTGTACCAAATCCCAAGTTTGATTTATCTCCAATGATGCTATCTCCTGATTCACAGCCTCTTGCCAGTGTAAGCTATCCGGGCTCTGAATAGCATCTTTGTAACTGTTAGGAACTCCATCAATCAAAGAGAAAGCATATGCTATCGTATCATCAAACCTTGCAGGTTTTCGAATTACCCTTCGTGGTCTATTCTTGGCGATTGACTCAGGTTCCTCCACTCTTTCATTTACAAGGCTTTGCTCCTCAAGACTTTGCTCTTTCTGTTCTAAGACATCAAAGTTATTATTTACCTGGTCAATAGGTTCTTCAGTAGGAGCAACCACATCAGGAGAGAACACCACCTTCTCCACCTGCTTCAATGCCTCGTCATTATTTTCAATTTTCTGCAAAAACATTCCAGACTCATCGAATGTCACATCTCGACTATTAACAATCTTACTTGTTTCTGGACACCATAACCTATAGCCCTTCACACCTTTGCTAAAGCCCATAAACTTGGCTTTTTTTGCTCTAGGATCCAGCTTTGAGTCTGTCACATGATAATAAGCAGGACACCCAAACACATGCAATTTATCATAATCACTAACAGGACTACCTGACCATACCTCAAGCGGAGTTCTCCCACCGTTTCCAGAAACAGGTAAACGATTCACCAAGTGAACTGCATAACTGAGAGCCTCAGCCCAAAATGCCTTACTCAATCCTGCTTGAGACAATATGCATCGAACCTTCTCTATTAATGTCTGGTTCATTCTCTCAGCAACTCCATTTTGTTGTGGCTTACCAGGAACAGTGAAGTGTCGAACGATCCCTTCATCTCGGCATACTTTAAGGAATGGATCATAAGTATATTCTCCCCCGTTGTCTGATCTCAGCCTTTTGATTTTCCTGTCCGTCTGATTCTCTACCATTTTCTTCCACTCTAGGAAGATTTGGAGAACCTCGTTTTTGTGCCTCATGGGATACATCCAAACTCTCTTCGAGTAGTCATCAATAAAGGTGACGAACCACCTCTTTCCTCCCAATGAGACATTCTTTGTGGGACCCCATACATCAGTGTGAACATAATCCAAAATGCCCTTTGTTTGGTGTATAGCTGTACCAAACTTCACATTTTTTTGTTTGCCAAATATACAATGTTCACAGAAATCAATTCTTCCAGTTGTGGCACCCTTAAGGACTCCTTGGTTCACCAGTGTCTGAAGCGCCTTCTCACCAGCATGCCCGAGTCGCATGTGCCATAATTTCGATATGTCTTGTTCTTTCGAACTTGCCACAGCAGCATGCCCAATTATTGTGGTTCCGTTGAGGTAGTATATGCTACCTCTTCTAGTTCCTGTAATTGCCACCAAAGCTCCACGAGCTACTTTCAAATTCCCTCCTTCCAAAATGATGCGATAACCACTCGCATCCAAAACGCCAAGTGAAATCAAATTTTTCTTCAAGTCAGGGACATACCTCACATCTTTGAGTTTTCGTATAACCCCATCAAACATCTTGATTTGTACTGAGCCGATTCCCATTATCTTACAAGTACTATCATTTCCCATATAGACAACTCCACCATTGAACTCCTTGAAGTCCAAAAACATCTCTTCGTTGGGACACATATGATAGGAGCACCCAGAATCAAGAATCCATTCACTGGTTTGGCTGACTGATAGGGAGATTGTCAAGGCATCATCTGTATCAGTGTCGTCATCTCTAACCACATTGGACTTCGACCCCTTCTCTTTTAAGATCGAACAATCTTTTTTCCAATGGCCTTTCTGTCGACAATATGCACACTCATTTTTATCAAGTTTTCTCCAATTATCAGATCTACCTCTCGACTTTAATCGAGACTCTCCACATTCGTTCTTTTTCCAATTGGAAGTCCTTCCATGAGCAGTGAGAACATTTGAGCTAGAGCTTTGATACGTCTCCTTTTCCTTCTTTCGCATCTCATTGTTTATTAAGGCATTTGAAACAGCTTCAAAATCAATATCAGTAATTCCATGTAGTAGGGTCGTTACTAAAAACTCGTAGGATTCCGGCAAGGAGTTTAATAACAACAACGCCTTGTCCTCGTCATCAATCTTAACATCAAGATTGAGCAAATCAGTGATGATTTTGTTAAAATCATCCAAATGCTCAGCCATTGAGATGCCTTCCTTGTAATCAAAACGGAAGAGTTTCTTCTTCAAATAGAGTTTATTTTCCACACTCTTCTTCATATATTTCGCTTCAAGCTTGTCCCATAATTCTTTCGCCATGGTAACCTTCATAAATGGATATTTCTGATCCTTGCCAAGACAGGATCGAATAATTCCACAGGCTTGCCGATTTAATTTCGTCCATTCTGCTTCTGTCATGTCTTCAGGCATTTCCTCTTGGAGAGAGACATCGAGGTCTTGCATGACCAATAAATCGCTAACTTCGCCTCGCCAAACACCAAAATTATTGGTTCCATCAAATTTTTCTACTTCGAGATTGGAACTCCACACTCTCGATCCACGTCGTGATGGTTCTGCCATTTGCAATAATTAATCTGAATGAACTCAAAAGCCCAATTCTTGAAAATTGATTTTCAAGAGAATAAACACGATTGTGAGCACGTCTAATGGTCGATGAGGCCCAAGCTTTCACAATACCACAACATAGCTCTGATACCACTTGTTGTGCGCCGAAAGCGGAACAAAGGTACTCACAACACCAATGAACGATTTTACACAATGAGGCACTAATATATTTACGTGGTTCGGAGAGAAGTTCCCCTACATCCACGAACCAATCACTAATAAACCAAAGCATTACAAGTGAATATCTCACTATCACACTACAAAGACTCAGAACACATGTCACTCAACAAATACAATGTGACTCCGAAAGCTCTCCCAAATTCCGATACCAAATTCTGATATCAAATCCCAATATATAACTAAACCCTGGTGTGACTAAATCTAATTCAAATAACCAAATCAAATCTAATTCAAATAACCAAATCAAATCTAATTCAAATAACCAAATCAAATATAATCCAAAAACCAAATCAAATCAAAACTTATGACAATTTACAACATTGGAGTGAGGCTTGCAAGCCAACCATGGCATTTACTCATCATGGCACTAACTCATACGGTAACAAAGTTTGGAAGCTTATAACACACCAATATTGGCACTACACATTGCCAATTTCTCAACTAGCAACTTTCTTTGTGGCAGCACTCCTTTGGCATTTCTCTGGTCTTGCTGATATTCATCGGAATTCAACTTTCCAATCAAAACTAACTCTGACTTCCTTCATAAAACTTTTGTAAAAGATAAGTTTATGATGAATGGAATTGAGACTTTTACCCTTAGAAATTCGAACATCATCTTTGTCATTTTTAAGTTTCAAGCAATTCTTGTGGTAGATTGCATTTGAGTCATTCAATCAAGCATGGATCACATTTGATTGTGAAGTGACTCAATTTAGAACAAGGTTCCAAATCTTAAAGATCTTTGATCTCAAGAGGTAATATAATTCTAGTCTTATCTCTTTGTTGATTTGAAATTTGTATAAGGAGGTGTTTCTTTGATTCAAGGGTTCTTGCTTTAACAAAAACTTGGATCGTTAGGTTGAGGATTAGGGTTGCCTTATCCGGCCATCAGAATGGTCACTTGATAGTTGTTATTGTAGGCAAATTCTATAAGAGGTAGATGTCTGCCTAGTATCAAGAGAAATCCATGACACAACCTTGCAACATATCTTCTAAGATCTGATTTAGTCTTTCAGTTTGTTCATCCATTTGTGGGTGGAAAGTCGTGCTAAGTTTTAGCTGTGTTTCCATCGCTTTCAGAGACTTTTCCAAATTGTGAGGTAAACTTGGTGTCTCGATCTGACACAATGGAGACCTACACTCCATGCAGACATACTATCTCTCGGATATATACTGAGCCCATCGATCCACTTGATATGTGGTTTTGCCTAGAATGAAGTGGGCTAACTACCCTGATCACATGAAAACCCTACTTAGTGTTTGACAAATTTGAGATAAAATTCATACACACTACTCTCCATTCCCATTGAGGAACATTCAAGAGTTGTAACAATCTTGATGGGCACTGTTTTGGGGCCTTCACCTACTGACAGGTCAAGCATTGGCTTACAAAATCTACTTTGCCCTTCTTCATCCCTAGCACCCAATAACATCCTTTCAAATCCTGATATATCTTCGTATTCCCTGGGTGGAATGTAAAAGACGTATCACGAGCTTCAATCATAATCTCTTTCAAGATTTTCTCATTCGAGAAACACAGAGGCGATCCTGCCACATCAAATCCCCATTTGAAGAGATTGAAAATTCCACTAGACTCTCTGTCTCTGTTTGATTCCAAAATTTCTAAGGTCCTTGTCAAATTTATGGGCGTAAAATTTTCAATCTCGTAAGGTTGTTTATGCTCGATTCCCAAAGGTAGGACATCCTCATGTCGAATTTCCTTGCCCAAATTTCTACATTGTTCCCTACACATCCTCTCATGGATGATGAAGATATATTAAGTTCCTACTAACATGCATTTGGACTTTCTCCCTCCAGACGATGAAGGTGTGGTCATCGCTTGACCTTTTTTCTTGTTGTTCTCGACGCCAATGTTCACTGGACTACCTCGACAGTTCTACGTCTTCACTTGTGAGCATGCTTGTCCTGACCTAAGGATAAGTTAGAACACAGTTATATGAACCTGATAACCACGTGTTGCTACTGAACTTGACCCTCTCCACTAAAGTCCAAAGCAACTTGTCACCTATTCGGGGATCATTCAATAGGAATATCATACTCCCCATAACTCATGAGTGGCATAAAACACACATCATGCTGCTCTTGAAAGTCCATAAACTTTCATAACTTCACTCTCAAGGTTGGTTGGTGAATCTTATCTCTTAACTTTCTAACTTAACCAAAACTCACTTGATGTAATGGTTTGCTTGAGGAGTGCTTAATTCCTATAGTGGTCGTCTTTGCCTAAATGAACAATATTGTCTAGGTCTACTGTGTGGTTTCTACCAAAGCATGCCCTAGACTATCTAAGCTTACTACAAGGTCTCCTCAGAGGCATGCTTGGCATCTAAAATTATGGTCACGGGAGATTGAGTCATAGGTATATCATCCCGCACTAGTCCTTATGATGTCTCATGTCCATCTCTATGGGTGGGATGCCACCTCTCTGTCTTCCTAAGGCCAGTAAGCTATCACATGACCCTTTTCGACCTCATCACCATATCAAAATACAATAACTCGGATCCATAATTGACATTATAGAGTAAACCTTCACTATTTAATGCCCTGAGATGTAATTATCATAGCTACCATGTATAGCTACCATATGTAACTCAAGACAAACATCAAATTCTTACCTAACATACAATATATCATAAACTACTAAATAGGGCTAGACTACATACCTGGTCGTGGCGAGGCGTGTCATTGAGCTGAGTCACAGAGGTGTACGACTTTCTATAAAATAAAAAAATAAAAAAATAAAAAAATCTATAGAACCTATAACTCAAATGCTTCAAAACTCGGACCATGACTAAAAGAATAAAAGCGAAAACAAATAAAAAATAAATATAAAGTAAAGTAGAATAAAAGATAAAAATACAATAAAATTAAAATTAAAATAAAAATAAAAGAGTAAGAAGTTGGTTGTTCCAAATATTACAAAGGAAGACAAATAGAAAAGAAAATACCACCAAAGACTCCAAAATGTAAAACTGGACTAACGCTCCACTAGAACGACCCCCTCTATGACGCACAACTCTCAAACGCTCCTCCACCTCGACCGACAGCCTACAAACACCTAAAAAGGAAAGAAAAACAAGGATGAGTATAAAAGTTATATTCAGTCAGCCACCAATTTGTAGGCTCTTATCACGTTCTAAACATAACAGATTCCCATGGTCTTCTCATTAGCTCTAGGATGTTTGGTTCCGGTCCTCTCCCGGTTATTCTAGTTTTTGTCCTTTTTATTTTAAACCTTGAGAGTTTCTTATGTCGAGCTATAAATGACAGGTTACCCTTTGTGAGACACTACCTCTTGCATGTGTCATATGAGACTATATGGTCTCTTACTTAGAAAATGAGTTGAAACCTCTCATGAATTTGAAGGAAAATCAGAATCTCTTTCTGATTCAAAATCCTAAAATGGTTCACCCAAGAGGACGGAGTACTTCTTGTGAATAAACTCGGGCCACATTCTTATTCTAAATGGATATTTAGAGTAGATTTTGATTTCTCTCTCTTTTTCTTTTTTTTTTTTTCTTTTCTTTCTTTTTTTACTTCAATTTTCATTTTAACAAATTGATTAGGAATAATTCAGACTCCTAACTTGAAATGAAGAGTAAAAATGACAGTTGTCTTTGACCAATATTTCACTATTTTGTATTATATTTTTCTTGAATATCTATGTTTCAAAAAAAAAAAAAAAAAAAAAAAATCTCTTCTACCACATCTTCAAAGGAAAAATCATGTTTTTAATTTCTTGTTTGGGCTCAGGTGTTACAATGTTAAATAGTCACGACGTTTTCCGACTTGCCTCAACTCTAGGTCAAGTGACTTGGCTCGACCTTGCCACTACTCAGGGCCAAGGTCTCTTGTATGCAAGATCATATCTCATATATATATCTTGGTTCCCAATTAACACAGTCCACAGGTCTTGATGTCATCCCAAGTTTTGAGATGTCATCGGTCATCACAGCTCGCTTGATCATGCTCATCAAGAATGGACCCATGTGTCCTTAATATTATAGGGACATCTAGAATATCCATTCATCCGAATTATATCGAGGCATTGGACCCTCTTGTGTCCATGCTAAGTCATTTGCGACATCTGTTTCGAATAATAGGTGCATATTCTAACCTTCAACATATGGGCAGGGGTGCAATGTTAGTCATCCGAATTATATCGAGGCATTGGACCCTCCCGTGTTCATGCTAAGTCATTTTTGATAAGATAAGAAATCACTACAAGGTGAATAAAATTTGGATTACCTTGTTGATCAAATATCTCAAGACAAGAACATTGTTTGAGATTCGAATCACTCCACAAGTAAAATCGATCATGTCTAGCTTGAATGATTCTTGTTGATCAAATATCTCAAGGCAAGAACACTTGATTGAGATTCAAATCACTCCACAAGCAAGATTGATCATGTCGAGCTTGAATGATTCTACATGCAACCTAAATTACATAAAATTGCAAAGAAATTTAGTCATTGGCTAAAGAAGAGCATAAATGCTTCTTTTACTATATTTCCAAGTCTCCCTACAAATACAACATATCTTTATATAGCATCAAAATGAAACTATCAAAGGCATTCCAAGAGTCGTAACATTCATACTTAATGGTTATAATTAACCATTATGTAATTGTAACCTAAAGTAAATAAAAAGTCTTAAAATACATTAATGAAATATAATAACTCTAAATTACTCTAAAATGTATTTCACCCAAAATTTATAAAATGAAACTTCATTGAAGAGAATGTGCCATAAATTGAAATATCTTTTGATAATTTCAACAATATTTTCTTCACGTCTTCATATCTTCATTAAAGCATATTGTATGATTGATATCTCTTGGTTCATATCAATTTGCGACATCTGTTTCAAATAATAGGTGCATATTCTAACCTTCAACATATGAGCAAGGGCGCAATGTCAACACACAATGTCTTTGAAATACCCATTTCAAAGAAAGTCACCCAAGACACTCGTGGCTACAGGATAACTTGCTTTGGCCACATGGCCCAAAGATGGTGGAGAGTTGACATCATGCCTTCTCCTAATATATTAGGAGGCATTTCTAGTCTCTATGGAGTAGGCATGATTTTGGCAAACAATCTTATTGTTATGTGGAGCGTGCATTTGGTTTCTAACTTATACCAAGTTTGGCGAGCATTCATATTTCCTAGAGACAAACTTAACTCTAGAGCGGCATGCCAGAATTCCCTCTAGAACCCCAACTTTCAAAGTTAAGTCTTGGAACCCTACCTAACCCTTTATCAATTCTATCTTTGTCCTTTTGTCTACTCGTTGCTTACATCTTACTTATTTCTCGTCTTAACTTCAATGCTCATCTCTTTGATGTGTTAGATGATGCATCTTCCACCTCGGTTGTATCATGACACTCATCTGTCTTGACCCCAACTTTCAAAGTTAAGGCTTGGAACCCTACCTAACCCTTTATCAATTCTATCGTTGTCCTTTTGTCTACTCGTTGCTTACATCTTACTTATTTCTCGTCTTAACTTCAATGCACATCTCTTCGATGTGTTAGATGATGCATCTTCCACCTCGGTTGTATCATGACACTCATCTGTCTTGACCCTCACGTGGCTAGAAGAGCACCACTGGAGGGACACTACTTTGCTTGTCTCAATGTGAAGGTCAGAACTTACTCTTTTCATAGTATGATTTTGATACTCGCTAATCTCATGGTATTATGGCAGCGTGAGTGTATGCTAGTCAAAGGCCAGGTTCAGGGTATACGAGCTCATTTGGGAGTCCATGCGTATATACATGAGACATGTGTAGAGAAGTACTACACTTCCAATTCTATTCGAACTCAAAATAGGGTCCAAGGAATGTCATAATATTTTATGGAATGATAAATCTGGACATGACGGCCCCAGTAGTATGATTACTTACCGAGTATTTTTAAATACTCAAGTCACGTGCTACTTTTCTTTTCGATAAAGGTAAAGTACCCCTGCATGGATGATGACATTGTTGTGATGATCATGAAAGTGATGTTTGGATAGTAACATTTCATGTTTTGAGTAGTATGTAGGATAGTTTGGGTTCTACTTGTTTTTATTTGAACTTATGTTATTTTCAATCCATTGTTATTAACAAATATTATTTCAAATGAATTTTTAAACCAATGGCTGGTTTTGAAACATTTTAAAAGACTTTTCTGCTTTATAGTTAAGTTATCCATGTAGTATCAACTTTATTTTAAGGGTAAAAATAAGGTCGTTACAAACATGACAAGTAAGAGTGTAGTACTCTAAAACACGACAAGTACATGATTAAGAGTTTACAAGTAGATTATTTCCTAAGTTTCTGTACTCATTTCGATTCTCTTATACTTTTTTGGGAGACAAGGAGCGGGTAAAAAATGAAAACGAATCTAGAGGTAAGTGTCATATAAAACCTTGTCGTGTTTTAACTATTTTAATATTTTAGGCTGCTTTGGCCCAATATATTCCAACTTTGTTTCAAATTTGTAAATAAAATACGATTATTATTGTAAATAGGTCAGTTATAAATTTATAGCACTATTTGATACGTAAATTTCAAAACATTACTTACATGGATTTGTTTGAAAGGCTATAATTAAATTAAACTAGTTTTTATTAATTTTTCATTCCTATTATTAATAATGAACATGAATCCCAATGAAGCAGTGATGAAAAGTAAGGCACATTGAATATGGAGCAAAAAGAAAGGGTATAAGAAAATGATGGCTTTGGGCGTTGGGATTATACGTAGCTTTCAATGCCACTCACTCACTCACTGACCCACTGACTCCGGATCTTTTCACCACTCCAACAGCCCAACCCAAATATTGGACCACGCCCATATTCTCACCAACTCTCTTCTTCCTTGCCTTCCCAAACGCCTTCAATCATCTGCCTCCTACTCCAAGAAAGTCGATGAACGCCGGTTCACCCCCTTCCAAACCACCACCGGAGGAGGGCGGCGGCGGAGGCGGCGGTGGCGGCGGTTGAGAGAATCGGTTCCTCCTCGTGTAAGAAGCGACGTGTTGTTGTCTACACTTTCTAGCCATTATAACATGCCAGTGATTCTTCACACCATTATCAGTTCTTCCAGGAAAAAGCCTAGAAATCATAGCCCATTTGTTGCCGTAAATTCCATGTGCCTGCATTAACCTCTCCTCTTCCTGTTCCGTGAAGGCCGTTCGGTTAATCCTGGGGTCCAGCTGGTTTAGCCATCTCAATCTGCAACTCTTCCCTGCCAAAACAGAGTGAATTACCAAAATCTTCAAAACCCATAGTTGAAAAGGAGAGTAAAGTGTGCACCAGATCTGCCTTGGAGTTTGTGGGCGATGAGGTTCCAGTTGTGAGGGCCATGAAGGGCGACGAGTTCCTTAAGCTTGGTGTCCTCGGCGGGCCTCCAGTGCCCTCTGCCACAAAGGCTTACGTTGGAGTGCTTCGTGGGATCTGTTTCGGTGGCCATGAGAAGTGGAAGGAGAATGAAAAATTGGGTGAATCCTATGGGGGGGGGTTGGGTTTTTGATTTGAATATTGTTTTGTTTTGTTTGTTTTTTCTGACAGATTATGATACGGCAAAGGTACTCAACTGTTACCAAGTCTTCGTGGGGGGAGAAAAAGGCATAAAATATAGTTAACAACCCCTGAGTGTATAAGGGAAGGGGGGTAGCGTAGTGTGGTATGTCCCTCTCAAAATTGAGATGAAAAGACTCATAATGTGAGGTGTGGTGTGAAGGGTTCGGACACCTTTCTTCTCAACACGCCCATTCTGCGGAGCCTAAAATAATTTCAGTACAATATGCTTACAAATATATGTATAAATCATACACATTCAACTTCAAATAATTTCAAACTAAAATGTGTACATAGAGACCGCAATAGTTCAACAAATTTAACTTGTTACCCTGTTTGGTTATTAGGCGTGGGAATGGGAGACCGAGCAGTGTGGGCACGCAACAGCAAGCAACTAGTGTGGGCATGCGATGTGATGCAACCGCAAGGGCTAGCAACATGTGCGAGGGAAAGGGCGATGGGCGTGGGTGAGGACGGGGAAAGGGCAATAGTTGGTAGTATGGGCGAGGAGTTCTGAGGGGTATGCGACGATGATGTCTACAATAGCTAGAAGAAAACTTTAACGTAAATGTGTCAATATATGAATGTATGTTTTATTTTTTAATAATGGACTAGTTCGGTTCGTGTTGACTTGAATCTCCAATGAACTCGAAACCCAACCCTAACCCTTAATGATTGGGTTGGGTTGGTTGGGTTTTATGAATTATTAGGTTTAATGTGCACCCTAATTCTTACTCTCGATGGTCTGAAATTATTTTTCATTTATTTAATTATAATTATTTTAAATTAATTAATTAATAAAAAAAATTAACATAATTGACAAAAAAGAAAAAAAAAATGAAAAAAGCTTTCTATTCTCATACCGTGATGATGTTATTTTCAAAATTATTTTTAGCTTCAAAACAAGTGACTAAAAATATATAATTTGTCTAATATCTATATCATCATATCATGATTTATAATTAGTTTATTAGTGATATATGTCAAGTTATAAATATTTAATAGTGTGGTTACTAAAAACTTTGGATTAATATATTAATATGATAGACATCTCAATATTATCACGTCATTTATATAAGATTTAAATGATATATACCCACAATGTACTATAGATATAATACGTTGCTAATATACGAGTATTACAAAAATAATTACATAAATATGTTTAAATTGTGGCGACATGGGGCCGAAAAAGAAAAGAGAGGGATGGGGTTTCTCTTGATATTGGTATAGTGGCCCCCCGCGGAAGGCTCGCACGATGGGCTATTAGTTTAGTGGTAGAGTGCGCCCTTGATAATTGCGTCGTTGTACCTAGGCTCTGAGGGCTCTCAGCGCCTGACCCTAAGATGTGGATCATCCAAGACACATTAGCGTGGCGTACTTCTCCTATTTGAATTGGGGTTTGAAATCAAACTTCTCTTCAGGAGGATAAATGGGTTGATTCAGGTGAGATCCAATGTAGATCCAACTTTCTATTCACTCGTGGGATTCCGACGGTCCTCTACAAAAAATTTAAAAAATGATATGTAATGTCCCAACTTTTCATTTATGAATAGTATAAATGCTACTAATACCATAAAAAAGTAGGAACTCGATGAAAAAATAATTTTTTTTTAATTGATAGAAAAATATATAAATTAGGTCAACTACTCGTTTGAGATCTTAAAAACATTACAAGTTTAACTTAACACAACATTTTATATTAGATAAATACCATATCTCTGATCCCGCCTCTCTTGACCTGACATCTTATGCACCTGAAAAAAAAAAAAAAAAAAAGACATAGTAAGGATGAGTATAAAAGTTATACTCAGTAAGTCACCTACTTGTAGGCTCTCATCGCACTCTAGGCTTAACAGACAAACACAGACTTCTCATTGGCTCTAGGATGTCTGGTTCTAGTCTTAGCCCCTTGGAGCTTATTTGGTTCTCCATCCTTTCATTTAATACCTAAGAGTCCCTTATGACGAGCTGTAATGAGTCGTGTGTCTCTATGAGGCGCTACCTTTACATGACTATCTAAGACTATATGGCATCTTACTTAGGGGTGTACTGAGTACCTCCTAGGCATGATAGTCCCCTGTTGGTGGGCGCAACCCAATCCTTTCCCATGATAGTCCACTCAAAGGTTCCACGTGCGAGTGCCACACATGGAGAAGATATCTGCAGTCGTGGGTCACGGACTTGGTATCGGGCGGCAGTTTGAGTTGGATCGGTCGACTGCTTTTCTGGGTTGTGGATCAGAGCGGGTTAGTGGGTCGGGTCAGTCACGTGTCAGGGAAAGGACGAAGTTGCGTTGCTCCACCCGGCGTACGACACGTGGCTCCACCCAAAACTTAACGTGTGTCCATCTCTGGATGAAATGCATTTCTCCTATCGCCGGTGGACGGTGGTCGTCGATAAAACTCTCTCTCTCTCATGACAGAATGCGAAATTCGATTATCGATTAGATTTCTTCCCATTTTATCTTTTTCATATCTTTTGATCTAGAATCCAAATTGTTATGGTTTCTTTGGCAAAGTTATAGAACGTGATTCAAACTACATCTCTATATATTTTTCTTGAATTTTACTTCAACACAGAACGAGATATCGATGTCGGATGTTCGCTTATCGTTCTAGGACAATTCTCGAGTTTCCGCTTTCAGATCAAGGTTTAGGCTAAATTTCTTCACAGTTCCAATGAAGAGTTGCTCCTAGATGAATATATCTAGATTTCAGAACTAGATTCATTTAATAAAAACTCAGATTTGAAGAGGTTCAGTCAAGAATTTTACCTCGTGAGATCTCGGATCTTGACAGAAATGGAGCGTCGGCCTCTCGATCCTATTTGTCCTTCCAAGAAGGGTCTTTGTGTGTGGATTCACGATTGAAGGCTAATTTCCAGTAGTGGTTCGACGAGTACTCTGACTGCTTACTTTTCTTCTCTCAAGTTTTCTTTCACACTTTACTTCTCTTTTGCAGGTGATCTGATTGGGGGTCATTGGACCCCTATAATGTCTGGAGGGGCAAAATGACTCATTTACCCCTCTGTTGACTTTGACCAGATTTTTTTTTAAGCGTTACAAACTCTCCTCTCCTTAGAAACTTTCATCCCTGAAAGTTGACATCTCTTGAAAGAGTTTGGAATAGGCTCTTCTCACGTTTTCTTCTATTTCCTAGGTTGCCTCCTTATTATGGTGATTACCCCATGAGACCTTCACTAAGGGGATAACTTTGTTGGGCAATCGCCTAGTGTCTTCAACCAAAATTCTACTAGATTTCTCCTCGTAAGATAGATCTTCCCAAAGAGGAAGCGTTTCATGTTCGATCACATGGGTAGGTTTTGGAGTGTACTTTCGCAGTATGGACATGTGGAACACATTGTGTATGGAGACAAGGTTCGGTGGTAGGGCAATTCTATAGGACACAGCCACAACTCTCTCTAGAATCTCGAAGGGACCTATGAACCTTGACTCAAATTTCCCTTCTTTATGAACCTCAACACCCCCTTCATAGGGGCTACCTTCAGGAACACATGGTCACCCGCCTCGAGTTCAAGATCCTTTTTATGCAATATGCATAACTCTTTTGTCGACTCTGTGCGGTGAGTATTCTCTGCTTGACTTTCTGCACCGCTGCGTTGGTTACTTGAACCAACTCTGGTCCTAGTAGTTACTATGTGCCTACCTCTTCCCAAAACACTTGTGCTCGACACCTACGCTCATATAGTGCCTCGAAAGGGACCTTGGATGGTCGCTTGATAACTGTTATTGTAGGCAAATTCCATCAAAGACAGATGTTCATCCTAGAACCCTGAGAAATCTCTGACATAGACTCACAACATATCTTCTAAGATCTAATTCAGCCTTTCAGCCTGTCCATCCGTTTGAGGATGGAATGTTGTACTAAACCTTAACTAGGTTCTCAGTGCTTTCTGGAGACTTTTCCATAACTGAGAGGTGAACTTGGTGTCTCGGTCTGATACTATGGACACGGGTACCCCGTGCAGGCATACTATCTCCTTGGTATATAATTGAGCCCACCAATCCACTCGATATATGAACTTTCCTAGAATGAAGTGGGTCGTCTTGGTCAGTCTATCTACAACTAACCAAATTACGTTGAAATCATGCTTGGTCTTTGGCAAACCCGAGATGAAGTCCATACAAACTGCTTCCCATTTCCACTGAGGAACATTCAAGGGTTGTAACAATCTTGCTGGGTGCTGTATCGGAGCCTTCATCTGCTGGCAGGTCAAGCAACGACTTATGAAATTCGCTATGTTCTTCTCCATCCTTGGCCACCAATAATATCCTTTCAGATCCTGATACATCTTTATACTTCCAAGGTGGAACGTATAAAATGTATCATGGGCTTTAGTCATAATATCTTTCAGGATTTTTTTCATCTCGAGGAATGCATAGGCGGTCTTGCCATAGTAGGCCCTCGTCTGAGGAGATAGAATACCCAGTTGGTCTGTCTGCCTCAGTCTGACTCTACACTTTACTAAGGTGTTCATCAGACCTCTGGGCATCAATAACTTGTTTTCGTAGGGTGGGTTGTATGGTCATCTGTGCTATCTGAGCGATACCACCTCTAACTATATCATCGATTCCAGCCCTCTTCATATCATCTTGTAACTTTTCCGGATTGGTGATCATCGCAGAAACAAGAACGACTTTCCTACTCAATGCATCAACTACAACATTGGCTTTGTCTAGATGGTACAGGATATCGATGCCCTAATTCTTTACAAGTTCTAACCATCTCCATTGTCTCATATTGAGCTCTTTCTGCGTAAACAGACACTTGAGACTCTTATGATCAGTGAAGACTTGAACTTTTTCTCCATACACGTAATGTCACCATATTTTTAGAGAAAACACTACCATTGCTAACTCGAAGTCATGAGTGGGGTAGTTTCATTCATATTCCTTCAGTTGCCTAGAAGCATATGCTATCATCTTACCCTTCTGCATGAGCACACGCCCTAGAAGCATATTCGTATTAACGTTGCTGTACACCACGAGATTACCTGACCTATCTAGAACTGTGAGAACTGGTGCTATCACCAACCTCCCCTTGAGTTCCTAGAAACTTTGTTCGCAAGCTGGAGTCCAAGCAAAGGGCTTGCCCTTCTTGGTTAACTGAGTTAGCACTGAAGATATTTTGGAGAAGTCTTGGACGAACCTTTTGTAATATCCAGCTAGCCTTAGAAAACTCCACACTTCAGTGATCATGGTCAACCTTGGCCACCTCGTCACTACTTCTATCTTAGCTGGGTCCACTATGATCCCTTTATTTGACACCACATGACCCAGAAACGTACTTCAAACAACTCGCACTTTGAGAACTGGCGTACAGCTACTTGGCTCTCAGTATTGTCAGGACTTTTCTCAGGTGCTCTTCATGCTCTGCCTCTGACTTAGAGTATACTAGAATGTCATCAATGAACATTATAACAAAAGTGTCTAAAATTTCCTTAAACACCTTGTTCATTAGTTCCATGAAAACTGTTGGTGCATTGGTAAGGCCAAAGAACATATAAAGAAACTCGTAATGTCCATAACGACTTCTGAAGGTTGTCTTAAGTATATCCTCTTCTCTAATCTTCAATTGATGGTACCTTGACCTAAAGTCAAATTTGGAGAAGACTGTTGCTCCTTGTAGGAGATCAAACAAGTCATCAATTCTTAGGAGGGGTACTTATTCTTTATGGTGACCTTGTTTAGCTCTCTATAATCATACACAGTCGTAGAGACCCATCCTTCTTCTTGACAAACAGAACACGGACTCCATATGGTGATACACTAGGTCAAATGAAACCCTTATCCAACAGCTCCTGTAACTTTTCCTTCAATTTCTTGAGTTCGGCCGGTTTCATTCTTTAGGGTGCCTTGGAGATCAGTGTAGTTCATGGTTCTAGATCAATCTTAAAATTGTCTTCCCTGACGGGAAAAACCTGGAAAATCCTCTGAAAATACATCTAAGAACTCCCTAACGATGTGTACTGATGAAAATGTCTACTCGTTATTGTTGTCTAAGGTTACACTGGCTAAAAATGCACTTGCGCCACTATGAATCATCTTTCTAGCCTTCAGTGCTGTTATAACGCTTGGGGTTCTTTTGGAAGTGGCTCCCTTGTAGGTAAAAGTTGTCCCATGACAGGAGTCTAAGAGTCACTATTCGAGTCTCACAATCTATCAGAGCGCGATTCTCGCCTAGTCAATCCATAGCCTAGATGAAATTGAAGTCTTGCATGCTTAACACTATTAGTGTGGCTTCGATGACACGTCTTGACACTGTTACGCTACCTCCCTTAACCCTATGAGTAGCCATCAATAGCTGGTGGAAAGGGGTGGATATCGACAAGGTGGTCTCTAAGGGTTCCTTTTCTAGGTGTGCTAACTCAACGAATTCCTAAGATACAAACGAATATGTAGAACCTAAATCAAATAACACTAACGCCAAATGACCAAAGATAGGCAATGTACCCATAACAACTGTGTGAGCTTGCCTGGCTGTGGTTGCATGGGCTATAGCTCGCCCCTATTAATGCTGAGCACCTTGACCCCTGTGATTTTGTGTTGCAGGTCGGTTGGTATGCTAATCGTTCCTCTGAGGGGCAAGCTGCTACAAAGTGCCCTGTTTGACCATATCTATAGCATGCATTTATTCCTACTTTACAATCTCCTGAGTGAGGACGCCGATAATTAGGACAAATGATCCTGTTTTGCACCGAGGCTTTCCCCCGCCTATCAGTGCAGCCACGGGGCGGTCTACCAGTTCTGGGGTGGTTCTGTTCTGTCCTTTTCTCTTGAACTGGGGTGTGGGATGACTGGCTGATCCTAACTGTAACTTGTCGATGTGGGGCATGTTGACTGGAGAAATGTTGCCTTCATTTTCATTCTGGCAGTGATGGGATAGTACTTACGATGGTAGGCTTATTTAAACTAGCACCAAGTGATAGTCTCTCCTTGTGGCGCAAAATCTTTCAGGTAACGGGACTCTACGGTTATAGTCCCTGAATCTCTGGTTCCATGCACTGTTGTCTGATTAGCCACGGGTATATGCATCATTTAGATCATCAAAGCTTGATTTTCTTTTGAGGTCGACATGAATGCTTGTAATACATCCAGTGTAAGCGTGGTAGGCAGTTGGCTGGGTGGGACTTCCATACTAATGGGTGGCACTGATGGGACCGCCTCAGATACGGAAGCAGTAGAGTCTATATTAAGTAAGTCTTGGGCCCTTAAAAATTTAAGTTAAATATGGATTGAGAACCTCGAATCTATGTTCAACCTATTACATTTTAAATCATCTAAATAAAATTAGTTATCTCTTAAAATTGTGAAAAAAATAGGAAGTTACTTGTAAGTAGACAAAAGAGCATGGGTAAATTTAATGAAAAGTCCACGTAATTATAAAGAAAGAAAGAAAAGAAACGTAAAAAGAAAGAAAAGAAAAGATCAAAAGAGGACATATTATAAAGGGAAATAAACTGGTGAAACTTAAAGTGGGTCCATGAATTCATTAATAAATTAGGGTAGAGATGGAGAAAAGGAGTTTGGGTGGAAAAGCTGTGGAGCGTAGGCGTACAAGTCTACAACTCTCATGGGCAGGCCTCCTTTCCCTCTGTTTTCGTACCATTTGTAGGGGTACCCTTCAACCCTTCCACCCACACACTATTTTCATTTTTATTACAATATACTTCGACCGTCTTAAAAATCTTAAAGAAAAGTTTAAAAAGAACAATATCTATTAGCGGGAATAAAACAATTTCACATGAGCTCGAGGCTTTTGGCTTTGATTTTGTGGGTTAATGTAGTAAAGAATAGGGTTTGTATGATATGAATGAATGAGGAAGGAAGGAAAGGAAAAAGAGAGGGGAATGTATGTAAAAGAATAGTGATGTAGGTGGGGTATTATCAATCATGCATGTCTTGTTTTCATCTCAACTCAGCTGTCCCCTCCTGCACTGCTTTCTTTTCTCCTGCCATTCCCACGTGTGCTCACTCCTCACCACCTACTTTCCTTCCTTTTTTTTCATTGTTTCTTTCGTTACCAACTACTTATTTGCAGATTTTACCTTTTGGATTCACCAAGTTAATGAAAACAGGCAGGAGGGCAACTTAAGTGGCAACAAAAAGAAATATAGTAAGTATATAAGTGAGAAACGTCTCCATTGGTGTAACGAAATCAGATCCTCTGCGACATGATCCCATTATTTACTTTTTAGTTGTAAGAGTGAAAACTATCCTCATGAATTAACATGAGTTCTTTCAACACATACATCATAAGAAAATTCTTAAGATGTCATCCAATATAAAATTATTTGACTTAAAGCCGGCTTAATCTTAGAGTTGTTATGGTTGATGAATACAAAAAAGGATACATCTTGTTAGTATAAATAGTGATGGTTCATTTTTTTTAAAAAGTCTTTTTTAGTCATCATTTGCTCATGATTGCTCTAATTCAGATGTGGTATCGATTTATTCATATACTCATTTTGTACTCGAGTGTCACAATCAATATGAAATGTTGCTCCAAAACCGAAAGAAAAGTGATGGGAGGGGAATGTGAATATAAGCACATGGAAGATACGGGGTAAAGGGGGAGGGGGAGAGATGATGGGAAGGTGACGAAATGTGGATTGAAGGAAGGTAAAGGGGAGTAATTGGGGGAGCAAAAAGGAGGGTTTGTTGTGTTGGTTTTGGATGGAGGGAGTTGTTGGGAGCGGCGGGTGAGGGTGATGTGGGGAGGTTGGTTAGATGGAGGAAAGGAAGCATGGTTTGGGAATGAGATGAGTACTGATACCCCAACCCCACACCACATATTACACATTATATGATGCGTTTGATTGTGTTGGGGGTGTTCCCTTGGATGGAACAAGCCTTGAGCACTGCTTCCTCTCAACCACTATTTACGTAGATAAACACATAGATAGATAAGGCGACGACCCTTAAATAACGCCTATCTAGCCACGAACGGGTCGAGACTGTGAGTCAATAAGCTTAACTTAACAAAATATTTAATAGTTATTAACTTGAATAAGTTTAAGAAAATTACTAGAGTTTATGAGAATGGTTAGTAGCGTCTAACTTGTTAGGAAAGTTTAGGAAATTTATCCGTGTTTTCTACCTTATAAATAGTATTCAAACCTATGCTTTATTCACAACAACAAACAGAATTAAAAAGCATAATATTTAAAGTTATTTTGTTCTAAGAAACCCTCCCTTCAAATTATTCTTTCTGCTTCATTTATTTATTTCGGTATATTTTGATCGTGGGTCATAGGGTCATATCCAACATTTGTTCATTGTTGAGGATTTTTGGGATAGGAGTCCCACATTTGGCTAAATAAAGAGAAGATCACGAGTATATAACTAAGGAATACTATTCCATTGGTATGTGACCTTTTGAGAAAACGAAAATGCAAAACCATGAAAGCTTAGGCTCAAAGTGGGGTTTGATATGGCTAGACTGATAGTTGTGTTAATTGCATGGTGTCACCCCTGACCACAACTTCAATACTGGCACTCTAAATCTCAAGAGCATTGGTATGGGATCAATGACAATAATGAAGACCATATTAAGAGAGTCATAACGATAGACATTATTTGTTAGGTCCTTAAACTCTATGGGCATAAGTTGTGTCGAAGGACATAATAGGTTTTCTCGGCTCTTAAATTAGTGTTCGATATGTTATTTCTTTCAAACATCTAAAGGTATCTTGACCTTGTCATGACTCGTATGGTCCCTACTCTATCTTCAAACATAGTCTCCTAGTTCCTTCTCATGTGGCCAACCGAAGACCTTTCTTTTTAGCATGACACCCTGCTAAGTTGCTCACCAGAGCACTAACACTCCTCTCAGTTTAATACAAACTATTAAAGGATTAGTTAATTATTTTGAAAACCTATTGGTGTACGTCTTGGGTGGCTCTAGTTGGGCTCATGGCTGACCTAATCGAGTCTCATCTGGTAGTGATAACTCAACATCCACTCATCCGAGCACAACACCCTCTTGGATGTCTATATGGGACCCTAGGGAACTGCTTGTAAGCCCTAGTGTGGTAGCTTGTCTCCCTTCAGCTTAGGGTTGATTCCTCACATGTATGCATAATATCCTAATTTCATGTATCCCTTGCAACATACCAAGTCTCCCGCTGGCCTTACTTATTTGTAAGCTACGAAAAGATTACTATCACTTAGTATATTTCTAAATCGTGTTATCTCAAGATTCAGCCACTACCTGAGCATGCTTTACAAGTATCACGCAAGCAACCATGTGTGTGGAAGTGAATCTCAACCTTTTGTAGTTCTCATGCAAAATTAGAGTTGTATCAAGTCTTTTTGTAGCTAACTTTCCATTCATACTCACCATTTTTTTATTAACTGCTGATTTAATTGAGTTATTTGATAAAGTTTTAGAGCATCTATGCTTAACCATTCTGCTGTAGTAAATCTAAAAACAGTAGTAAATCTAGAAACAACCCTGCTATCAAATCTGGAAACGAATTGTTGACCGGGATGATAGAAGCAATTCAGAAAACAAATTTTTTGGGGATGACATGAAAATTATGATCCAAATTAGCGAGCCACGGGACATTGATTACCAAATTAGGAACACTCTAGGTGGAAGACTTATTCATTTTCCGCCCTAAATGGAGAAGCAACGACCAATATAAAATGAAAATTTACCTAAAAGAGGGAGAGCCACAAAATGGGAAAAAATAAAATAGACACAAGAGGGTTCTATTGGTATGAAACCAGAAAGGAAGAAGAAGAACACTAATTCATTAGTTGTTGACAACAGAAGGAAAAGAAAACCACGAAGGATAGATTAAGGCAAAGATGTGGACGTGAGAGATCAAAGGATTGGAACTTTCATTAAAGAACAACAACAAAAGCTTGATAACTCTTTAATCCTTTACTTTCATTTCTGATTTTATCGATTTTATATGATTAAGATGTGGATTACTCTTTTTAGTACAGTTTGTATGGAGAGCTAAAACATATAATGAAGACGGAAGAGTTTTATGTAGTTTAAGCATGTTGACGATGTGATATTAGTTTATCAAGAAATTTTTATTAACGATTTACATCATTAATAGTTTGTTTAATTCGTCACTTTACATACATAGTTGTTTTCTTATTTGAAAGAAGAGAGGGATAAAATTCTCTTTAATACTCTAGCTCCATTGCAAGGATACTCGAAAGTAATTAAAGGGCATAAATAATTATTCTTCGAGAGCATTATTAATAGAAATTAGAAAACGATTCTGGAAGTAATCATCATGCATGACCTCGAAAATGGGCTTGAAAATCTATTAAATGGAGCTAAAATCTACGATAAAGTTCAACAACTTATCTATTTAATTTCTCTTGACCCAACCTTCCTCCTTATGGTTGATGTTCTCGTTATTTTCTGTTTCTTTACACCCGTTGACATCCTTATGGTTGATGTTCTCATTATTTTATGTTCTCATTATTTTGATGTTCTCATTAAAGATAGGTTCGATGTATAATTGATAAATTACTTATTACTTACTACTTGTGATAGCGTATACTTGCACTTATTCTTGTAAATTTTACACCATTTTTACCTTCTCTGAGGGATCAAACTTATAATCCATTCAAAGGTAAATTCCCGTTCCATAGTGTCTGGACTTCCTCTCTTCCGATGGTGAAGGTGTGACATAACTTCTTCCTTTTTCTGTTGTCCTCAACTCCAGAGTTTGCTAGTCTACCATGATGGTTCCACATTCTTAACTTTGTGAGCAGGGACAACCATTAAGGTGGTCACATATTCCTATTAACCACAAGTTTATAATGAGCTTGAACCTCTACTCTAAAGTCAAGTTAAAAGTAACTTGTCATTTCTGAGGTGATCGGAATGTCCACTTTTATGATTTTAGAGATCTTTAACTTGGACTCCAATAAAACCTTAATAAAACCTTTGTAAGATTCGAGATTCGAAAAAAAATTTAAAATCTAATTTTACATTTAAAGTCAAATTTTGAATGGTTTTAGAGGCCAAATTTTGAGATGAGTACCGAGAGAAAAATGCTTAAAAATAAAGAAGGAATTCAAGAAAATTATAAAAGAAGAATGGTGGAAAATTAGAAATAGGGTCAAAGTCAACCCCTGAGTAAACTCGGTCATTCTCCCCTCCTTATAGGGAAAAGAAAAGAAAAGAAAAGAAAAGAGAACGAAGAGAGAGAGAGGTAACTGTTGCTCCGGCCACCACAAGGAGTCCATTCCGGTCGAGCCTTCTTCATGAAACCTTCACATAACCTAGAGGAGAAATATTCTGGACCTTTGAATCGTCCAAAATCATCAAGAAACGAGAAAAATTACAAGGTAGTTCTTGAATCTTTATTCTCGGATTTCCTTCAAATCTGCGGAAAAATATTAAGGTTAGAATCTAAAATTTGAGTATATTAATCTAGGGAGAATTAGGCTCATAATCTATGAAAGAAGTTGTATTCGATTTGGATCAAAAATAGGAGTTCCAACCTACATCAAAGAAGGTAGGTATTATTGAGAGTCTACAAGTAGGTGGCTTACTGAGTATAGTTTTTATACTTGTCCTAGTTTTCCTATCTTTTTCAGGTGTTCGCAGGCTACCGGTCGAGATGGAGGAGGATTCGAGAGTTGTGTGGTCACAGAGGGGGTTGTTCCAGAGCATTACTCTGTTTTATGTCATTTGGGAGTCTTTTGAATTTCCTCTTATATTTGGTAACCCGTTTAAAATATTTGAAATTAAACTTCTCTTTCCTCGGTTTAATTATATGATATTTTTATATATTATTCTACCTCTCTTTTAATTTCTTTTTAATTGTTTCTCTTTTGTTTTTTTATATTATTCTACCTCTCTTTTAATTTCTTTTTAATTGTTTCGCTTTTGTCTTTTTAGTCACGGTCTGAGTTTTGAAGCCTTGAAAATCAGCTCGTGACAACCTTATAGTCATGATCTCTATGACTCACTCTTAAGGTCAGTGAAACCGAATGACAAATGAGTCAACTTCATAAAGTGCTCGCAAAAACAAGCAATGTATACAAGAAATAATGGGGCTGAAACACTCATGGTTGGCGTGCACATTAATGACCTGATCGTTCCTGGTACAAGTCTGGATGACGTCAAAGAGTTCAAGCAGAAAATGATGAAAGAGTTTGAGAAGACTAATCTCGAGTTACTCACGTACTACCTCTGTATTGAAGTGGACCAAAGGAAAGATTGCATCATGCTAAAGCAATCGACCTATGCTAAGAAGTTGTTGCAGCAATTTAAGATGGTTGAGTGCAACCTGACCAAGTATCACATGGAAGCAAAGTTACAACTAGGAAAAGATACGGAAGGAAGCTTGGTGAATTCCACTAAGGATGGGCACGTCATCGGAAGTCTGAAGTAGTTGACTAATACTCGTCCGGACCTTTTATATGTTGTTGGAATAGTGAGTAGGTTCATGGAAAAGTCCACTATTATGTACCATCAAGTAGTTAAGCACATTCTTTGCTATGTGAAGGGAACCACAAGCTATGAGTTGAAGTATCAAAGATGGCAAAGTCCCGTAGAACTAGTCGGTTTTACCGATAGTTATTTACCTGGAGACATTGATGATAGAAAAAGCACCAAAGGAATGGCGTTTTATGTCAACAGAAAGTTGATCTCTTGACAATCTCAAAAGCAACAAACTGTGGTGCTATCTTCTTGTGAGGTCGAGTTCATGATAACAATTGCAGCATTGTGTCAAGCATTGTGACTGAGAAATTTGTTGAATGAAGTGAATAGAAGTGTACTAAAGCTGGTAACTCTCTACGTCGACAACAAATCTCTGATTACACTAATGAAGAATCCAATATTTCACAGAAGCAACAACACATTGACACTCCCTTTCACTTCATCCATGAGTGTGTTGAGAAGAGACAAATCATTGTAGAGTTCGTATGCACTAGAGAGCAACGTGCAAATATTCTAACCAAGGCCTTAGCAAGGTTTAGGTTTGCAGAGTTGCGAGAATTGCTGGGAGTGATGAATCTCGAACAAAGTCAAGTTTATGGAAGAGATTATAACCTAATAAATGACTTAGTAGAATAAGTTACTAACTTATGAAGTAACTTTAGGAGAATTATTAGTAGACTTAGTAGAATAAATTATAACTTAGGGAGAACTACAGAAGAATTGGTAGTAGTGGTTAAATTATGGACCAAATTTTATGGTTTAATTAGAAAGATTGTTAGTGGTTCTAAACTTAAATAGAAGGTTTAAGAAGCTAGTTAGTGCTCTATGAACTTTATAACTATAATTAATCAAGGGAAGTCAAAAATTCATTTTGAGGCTATATAAAATTATGATGTTGTCATTGTAAAATAGACTAGGAAAATGCGATAAAACGAGCATTTGTGCTTTCTTTTAGTCAATAACTAAGTTATTTGGTAATTTTATGTAGTTTAGGTTGCATGCTTAAAATGATTTGATCCATATTACTGGTGGAATTATTTGAATTTCAAACAAGTGTTATTGTTTTTAGGCAATTCTTTATCGTTTTGAAGTTTTTGGATA
Organism: Cucurbita maxima; assembly: GCF_002738345.1. Classification (NCBI taxonomy): domain Eukaryota; kingdom Viridiplantae; phylum Streptophyta; class Magnoliopsida; order Cucurbitales; family Cucurbitaceae; genus Cucurbita; species Cucurbita maxima. Next base: position 809,547 of record NW_019272067.1, read on the forward strand.
CATTTAGATTAAGGTATTATAATTCAACAAGGTTGTTAGATCAAACTCTCGAGAGTTGTAATCATTTGGAATGAAATCAAATTGTTCTTTAGCCAAGAACTCCAAAAATGATATGGAATCAACCCAATGAAAAGTTTTGCAATCGATTAGATTTATGATTAAGAACAATAGTAAAAAAAAGTTGTTGATAAACCCTTGATTAGAATCACTCCACAAGATAGCCTAATCAAGACTACTTAAATGACTCTTATATGCAAATCTATACATAAAAAATGCAATGAAACAAGCTCATGGACAAGAAGCATAATATAAACTTTCACTCTTCTTACTAAAACAACACTAACCATATCTATTTATAGCTCGTAAAATAAATTTTGAAGTAACCTATGATGAATTAAAAGATTGTAATCCTCGTGTCCATCAATAACACAATGACCACTGACGAACTGTGACTTAAAATCCTAAATATAATAGTACTCTCAAAATGAAAACACAATGAAACATCTCTAAATCCTAACATGTATCATACAATTTTGTTCTTCCACCGAGAACAAAGAGTACATAGAAGAGCAATGAGATGCACGTAAACTTTTTCATCTGTATATATATTAAACCTAAGAACTTTTTAAAACAAATGATAAGATTAAAAGATTTTAGGCATATTATTAGTGTCCAATAAACAAATTTTACATATGTATTTGTAATAAAAGACTAATTTTTTATGGAAGATGAGGCCTCCCTTTGATGACTCCTAAGTGCTAATATCTGAAGCTATGCCAGTATGGCCACCAGATCATCCATGGATTTGAGTGTCTTTTCGTAATACAAATATGACTCATACACCTTGGGTGTGCGAATGTAATAATCCAACTGAAACACAAACCAAATTATTCTATGTTAGATGAACACGCCTCTCCACAATAGTATGATATTGTCCACTTTGGATATAAGCTATCATGACTTTGTTTTTGGGTTTTCTAAAAGGACTCACACTTTCATTCTTTCATTATAAACTTATAATCATTCCCTAAATTAGCAGATTCACACTTTTCTTCTTTAATTATAAATTTATAATCATTCCCTAAATTAGCGGGAATTACGGATAGTAGCATTTCATAATTCAAAACTGCCCTCTAAATTTCTACTTTATCTCACAAACAAATTCCAATGCATAATTTGTAAAAAAAAAATCAAATCAAATGGTAATTAAAGCACATACCTCGGCCATGTTATCGACCAACTCATTAGCAGTCTTAACATAGTCATTTTGGCGAGCTTGTGGCAAAACGGACATGGCAGTTTTCAAGTCTTGGGAGAGATAAGCCGACTTGAGACGAATGTAGAAGATGACATACCTCCACGACATGGTCTCTAGCATGTCGCGGATGCTGTGGAGTCCCTCCGCCGTCTGCCTTATCCTTGCTACTGCCTCCTCCCCCGACAGCCCCGGCTGGAAGTATCGCTCCTTAATGAACGAGTGGGTGCCCCAGGTTTGGGCCAGCGCGGGAGGTGCTGCAGCCTGCAGCCCGACCACCAGTGCGAGGGCGGTCGCGATGTGGCGGCGCTGGATGGAAAGGGAGGCGGAGATGATGGGGAAGGGGTGGCGGTGGCATCTGTGGGGAGTGGGAATGCGAGAGGAGAAGAGCGTGGTGGCGTTGGCGAAGGCAGGCATGGCTTTGGATAAACTTTAATTTCCTTATGGAAAAACACACACTTTGTGGCCTTACCTTACCTTACCTTCCTATCTGCTGCATTCATTCACAACCATACGTTTTATGTCTTTGTCCCATTATCTTTGTCGCTACCTTGTTTGTTTGTAAAAAGGGATCCGCAAACAATAATTCATTAAATTTGATCTACTTTTGTGGAATAACTTGCATGTGCTAAGAACATGAGCATATAAGGAAAGTGATTCGTGTGCAAATACATGATTGGGGTCTGGAGTATACTCACATGACATGGATACATGAAATACATTGTGTACCGTAGATAAGTTTGGAAATAGTCCGAGTCTATAGGCCATCGGTCTTATCCCTTCTAGTATTTCAAAATGACGGATAAACTTAGGGCTTAGTTCCCCTGAGCACCTTCTTTTGATTGCGGCATGGGTGATTTGCATCAATTCCAGCTGTTGTTTTCCCACTTCTTCCCAAAAGGAAGGGAAGTGACATCTCATCCTGTCTTGTAGGGGGCCCAATGGCCCTATAACGGTTATTATAAGCGAATTCCATGAGAGGTAGGTATTCATCCTAATGAGAGAGATAGGTATTCATCCTAATGAGAGGTAGGTACTCATCCTAACTTCCTGTGAAGTCCTTTACACATGCCCTTAGCATGTCTTCCAATACTTGGTCGAGCCTTTCTGTTTGACCATCTATTTGAGGGTGAAGGAATGTACTGGACTTTAACTACATGCCTAGTGCCTTTTGCAGACTTCTATTGATACAAGAACTCCATGTAATCGAACTATCTCCTCCATGTAGAGTTGGACCCACTTGTTTACTGAATAAGTAGTTTTGATATGAATCAAAAGACATCAATCATACACTATACTTCAATGAAGATGTGAAGAAAAGGTTGTCAAAATTATCAAAAGATGTTTCAATTCACGCCACATTGAAGAAGAATGAAGTTTGATTGTTATAAATTTTGGGTGGGTTACAATTTAGAGTAATTTAGAGTTATTGTATTTTAAAACATTTTATTTACTTTAGGTTACATTTACATAATGACTAATTATGGTCAGTATGAATGTTACAACTCTCGGAATGTCTTTAATAGTTTCATTTTGAGACTATATAAAGCCATGTATGTTGTATTTGTAAGGTAGACTTGGAAAATATAGTAAGAGAAGCATTTGTGCTTTTCTTTAGCCAATGACTAAGTTTCTTTGCAGTTCTATGTAGTTTAGGTTGCATGTAGAATCATTCAAGCTCGACATGATCAATCTTGCTCGTGGAGTGATTCGAATCTCAAACAAGTGTTCTTGCGTTGAGATATTTGATCAACAAGAATCATTCAAGCTAGACATGATCGATCTTGCTTGTGGAGTGATTCGAATCTCAAACAATGTTCTTGCCTTGAGATATTCGATCAACAAGGTAATCTGAATCTTACTCCTCTTGTGGTGGTTCCATATCTTATCATTTCATCTCTTGCCACCAATATTAAGATCTTTTAAGTCTTGATACATTTTGGTGCTTCCACGGTGGATGGCGAATGGCTAACTGTGGGCTTCTATGAGTACTTTCTTCATTAGTCCTTTGTCCTTGGATACGCACAACCATCCTCTCACAAGACGGTTAGCTTCTTGTTGTTGCAAGACTTTGTTGAGGTAAGGGTCATTTTTCGAGCATCAATTATACGCCTTCTTAGTGATCGTTAGTTGTGCCAGTCTCATTGTTAAGCCTTTAACTAAGAACTTGATGTCGGCCCCAAGCATTTCCGGCTTAAATCATCGGCTATAACATTGGCTTTTTCAGGATGGTACAAGATCTCTATATTGTAGTCCTTTACTAATTTCAACCATCTTCTTTGTTTCATGTCGAACTCTTTTTGCGTGAAAAGATACTTTATGCTCTGGTAGTCTGTATACACTTGCATTCTTTCTCCATATACATAGTGTCGCCACATATTAAGAGCAAACACCACGATTGCTAGCTCTAGGTTATATATGGGATAATTGCACTTTTATTCTTTTAGTTGGCAAGAGGTATATATGCTATCACTCTTCCATTTTGTATTAGTATTAGTACACATCTCAGACCTCTCCCTGAAGCGTTATAAACATCCTGTAATAGTCTGTTATTCCTAGAAAGCTTCTAACTTCTGTGACCGTAATTGGTTGGGGTCATTTCATTACTGCCTCAACTTTAGTGAGACTATGGAAATACATACCTTCTTTTGACACCAAATGTCTGAGAAAGGCCACCATAGGAAGCAAAATTCGCACTTAAAAAACAAAGCATATAGTTGATTGGTTCGTAACTTTGTCAATACCATTTTGAGGTGGGTTTCATGTTCCTTCTCGATCTTGATTAAATGAGAATATCATCGATGAAGATGATTACGAATGTGTCGAGGAAGTCCTTGAATACTCAGTTCATTAGGTTTATGAAGGCTACAAAGGCGTTAGTTACTCCAAATGACATCACTGTGAACTCGTAGTGTTCATACCTGCTTTTGAAGGTTGTCTTTGGTATGTCTTCCTCTTTGATCATTAGTTGATGATATCCTGACGTTAAGTCTATCTTGGGAAGCACTGATGCCCCTTGAAGTTGATTGAAGAGGTTGTCGATCATTTGGAGTGAGTACTTGTTCTTTATTGTGACCTTTTTGAGTTCCCTATAGTCTTTTCACAATCGAAAGGAACTGTCTTTCTTTTATACAAAAAGTACAGGAGCTCCCCACGGTGAGACACTTGGTCTTATGAACCTTTTGCCTAATAGCTCTTTCTGACCGGTTGGATTTCTGACTCGATCCCAAAGTCTATCTCTCTGATTGGGGTAGGCCTCATCTGTAAAGTCATTCTAAAAGTGCCTTACTACTAGTATGGAGGATATATATAGATGTTTGCTTGATTAGCTTTGGTAATGATGGCTAGGAACATTCATGCTCAATGTTTGATCAGCCTTTATGCTTCATGGCTGAGATTAATCTTGAGATGTCTCTCGAACATTCCTCTTTGTACTTTGATCGAATGAGAATGGATAACAGGCTCGTGGGATTGATGTGAGGGAGTGGGGATGGCTATATTCCTGGGAGTGAACTCCAGGCGAATATGAAACTTTCTCCAGACAGTGGTCTAATTGATACCTCCGTTGCCCGACAATCTATATAGGCATAGTTGTCAGCTAGTCAATCCATCTCTAAGATAACATCGAAGTCATTTATGTATAAGACTATCAACGTCATTTCCATGTGTTGTGATATAAGAATCTAGGTGCCCTTTACTTTATGAGTGGCTAAAAGGCCCAGTCCTAGTGGAAACAGTGTAGGGTATTTGTAAAGGTTTTATGTCGAACTTTGCCTGCCTAACGAATTCTTCTGCTATAAATGAGAATGTGGAGCCTGATTCGAATAATACATAAAGTAGCCAAGGATTGGAAGGGTACCTATTACTATTACATCAGGGTCCTCCAAACTTCTACCTGTGGGGGCGTGTGCCACGGCTCTAGCATGTGGTGGTGCTCCCCTTTCTCGCTAGTTTTCATTTGGATTTTGAAGTTTCTGCCTTTCCCAGACCTTACCTTCTTGCTTATTTCCCTGGTCCTTGTGGTCCTTGTGATGCAGGCATTCTACGATACAGTGTCCTCCCTTACCACATTTGAATTTGAAAGAGGCATTGGTTCCTGCTAGGCACTCGCCATCATGATGTATGTTATGTTGTAATGGAAACATAGGAGAGAGTAATTGAACATAAATTATGCTATTTTGATTAACTATCTGGTAAACTAAGGAAGAAGTTGATACAAAATTTGGAAGAATGAGAGAGTGGTGGAAGAATCAATGGCCACCGCCCATTGTTAAGGAGACATCAGACTGAGGTGGTGGGTCGGGGAGCAGGAAGATGGCACACATGGCGCTTGCAAAGGCCGCAATTCCACCCATCACGAACGCCGGTAAGTTCCCTCCCCCGAAGGCTGCGTCTAAGGGCCCACTAACTGCCGACACTAAAAGCTGTGGGATCACTATGAACAGGTTCAGGATTCCCAAGGACAGCCCTGTGCCCCGCCGGATTACACAAATACCCCTTCTTAGTCATTTATAGGTAAAGCGCCAAGGGAGGGAAGTAAGTTAGGAATTTGGTACCTACCTTGCCCCGCGTTGGAATTTGAAGAAAAGATGGATGCCAGCGCAAAGGGAACGCTGAAAGTGACCGAAAGTGGAATCCCCAACACTGCAAAGATTGAGAAGGCTCCAGCCCTGACGTTGGGAGGCGGATGGGCCAACCCATGAACCGACCTCCAGCGCTCTGCCACCGTTGTAACCACCACCATGCCTCCCATACAAACCGTAAATATAATGTTCACAATTCCCCACACCCACCTGAGCCCTCCTACAACACGGCCCACTGTCTCTATCCCCAAAGAGGATAACCCAAGCACAAAGGAGTTTATCATCAGCCCCAGCGCCCCTGCTCGAACACCCATCTCATACAACTTGGCTTCTTCCGGACTCCCTTTCGGCTTTCCTCCGTACACCTCCGCACCCATCCAGTCCGTGTCGTACATTATAAATGGGAACCAACCCACCCAGTTCAAGGCTGTCACCAGCATCAGGATCCACATGGGCCTCGACAACTGCTTCAGCGCACCCATCAACTGCCCAAAGAAGGGCGTTGATTCTTTGTCCATGTGTAGGGGCTCCCACGGCTTCTCACCCACCATCAACATCGCGAACGTGGTAACCGTGAGGAGCAACACGATGTCTATCAAGAAGCAGGTTTTGAGGTTGGCGCAATAACCGTCGCATGCTTCGGTGATTGTGAATGGAAGGAGTGTATGGAGTTGGCTATTGGCCCCAGCTGCGTACCCCAACACATTCCCTACGCCCAAGAAGAAGGAGAACAGCCCATTCGCCACTCTCATCTTTTTGTGGTTGTTGCAAGACATGTCTGCCAACAGGGCCCTACAAGGGCCTTGCAGCATGTTGTTAGCCACATCGAGAACCCAGAATCCAACCACGAATATGGCCACAGCCCTTGGCTTTGTGCCTTTGGCAAGCTCGTCCCCCGCGGAATGCCCAATGTCTGCAGCGAAGCCAATGAGGAAAACGGCAACCGCCACAAAGACAGCCCCAGCTACAATGAAGGGCCGACGACGCCCAAACCTAGAGGTGCAACGGTCGCTGTAGTACCCCACAGTGGGCTGCACAATGAGGCCTGACATTGGGCCGCAAAGCCATATGAAAGACGACCATGTGCGTGGAACTCCCAGTTGTTGTACGTAAGGTGTGAGCAACGAAAGTTGGAGAGCCCAACCAAATTGGAGTCCGGCTGCAATGGCCGCGACTATTATGATTTGTTTGTAGGAACTTGAAGGATGGGAGACCACGCCCTTGGCCTTCCTCACAGTATCTCCATGCTCCATGCTTGCTAGTAAAGATATTCCCTTGTTGCACTGATGAATGGTGAGGAGATTGGCGCTTGTTTGACACTTGTATAGCAATCAACCCTCTCAAAATTGGAAGCCATAAACAGAAATGTTGAAGAAGTAAGTTTAGGGGAACCAAGTGTTGTGTAGATCTGGTGTGGTCTCAAAATAAACTTAAATGATGCCTTTGACCTCCATTTTCTTTTTTTAATCCCAAATAGGATGAGGTTGTGGGACTTGTAGTTACCATTTGACAACGTGTGGCAAGTACCAAAAAATGATTACATATAATCATTAACTTCAAAATATTTTCAAAATATGATTACATTGCCTGTAAAATTATTACATGAAAGGTTTAAAAGACTCGAACCAACATACCCAAGACAAAAATAAATGGAAATCAAAACATGACTTTGATCTATTGCTCCCCTATAACTACATGATTGAGAATGCTTCCATCGTCAACTTGTTGCATTAAGATCCATCTAAAAAAGAAAAGCACCATACTTATACATATGTAGGGTACTAAACCCTGGTTAAGTCACTAGTTATCTAGGAATCACATTATCACATTTGTGTAGTGTAGCTCTTCGATGAGCTCTTGCACAGTGTTGAACATCTTAAATGACTCATTGACTATCCAAGACTAATTATTGAGATCTACAACTCCTAGACAAGCTTTTGTGGGGTATTGACCTTCTTTGATGAGTCACACGTTGTTAGAGGCTAATTACTAACATCGAAAACTCTCAGATGAGCTTTAGTAGAGTATTGAATCCCCTAGCTCTATGTTTGAGATTTTGATCCAATCGGGTTTTTACTGATTCATCTAACCCTCACTCTCTAGGTTTCAATAATCTGGCCCCTTAAGACTGCTCATCGCATCATAATGTCTCATTAACACGACTCTTCAGAGCACGTTGTACCCATCTAGGGTTTTTATGGGAGCTTGGGGTGGATTGGTTAGCGATGTTGTTAAGTGTTATTGCTTGTGTAATCAATCAATATGCATGCATCTACTAGAGAAAACTCTAATTAGTTCTAACTATTGAGTAGTTGGAACATTATGGGAAAGATCAGATTAGCTTAGCTAGTGACTCGGTTTGTTGTAGATTCCTTGACTCATCCATGCATTTGTTCTATATGTGGCATAAAGTTGAGTTTAATTGAGGGGCACAAGAATCTCCTAAATACCGTACCTAACTAATTTTGTGATTGATGTTCTAGTTCTTAATGTTAAAGTAGAAGGTTATATCTATATTCTTGGAGCTGGGTCTTCTGATTTCTTAATTTGTTGCCGTTGATCAAGGCCCACAAATATATCTTCATTGTACACATTTCCTGGTCGTGACCCATAAAGGTCATTGCGCCATTCAACCTAACAGGGTATCAGAGCCAAGGTTTATTCATTAACAATATTTATCATATCTTCTTGTTCCTCCTCCTTCTCCCCATCCACCATCTCCAACACGATCTCATCTACCATGGCGTCGACCTTTGCCCCAATACCTCTCCACCACACTGTCACAATCTGTCTCACCAAAAACAACTTCATCAGATGGTTAGCCCAGCTCCTCTCCTATCTACCGAGTACGAAGCTTATGGACTACCTCGATAAACCATTGTCGCACCGACCAAGCTGGTTCCTTTCTCAATTGCTGCTAGTGCTGACTTGGTATCTAATCCGGCCTATGATCGGAGGTAGGATCAGGATTAACAGGTCTTTAACGGCCTTCCCACTCCATGTCTAAGAAGATGCTTTGCGATGTGGTTGCCGCTACTATGTCCAAGGAGGCATGAGATACCCTACAGCAGATGTTTTCATCATCAACTCGCGCTTGCACTATTTAGATCCATGTTGAGCTCGCCACGTCCAAGAAACGCGATCTGTCTGCTGTAGATTATTTTTGCAAGATCAAAGCGCTGGCCGCCGCCAACTCTGCATTGTGGGATGATGACGTGATCATGTATCTCCTCGCTAGTCTTGGCCTGATTATGATCCCTTCGTCACCTTGATGATTACCAAGAGTGAAGCCTTCACGCTTGATGATGTGTTTGCACATATAATGAAGTTTGAAGCTCGCCAACTACAACACCTGGCTGAAATTTAGTTAAATCTTAGATCTTTGGCCAATTATGCTAGACATGGTGGTCAGCACATGAACCGTGGGTGTGGAGATCACGGTCGAGGTGGAGCGCCCTCTCGTCCTACGGTGATCGTCATGACCCTTCGGCTCGTCCTTTTTGCCAAATCTATGGCAAAGTGGGGCATACTGCTGCTCGTTGCTGGTATAGGATGGATGAGTGCTATCAAGATGAACCTCCTTCTGCGGCACTAGCGACTACTTCCTCCTGCAAGATTGATCCCAATTGGTACAGCAACACAAATGCCACTGATCATATCACCAGTGACCTGAATCATCTCGCTGTTCGTGAACGCTATCATGGAGGTGAACAAGTTTGAGTTGGCAATGGAGCAGGTTTGCAGATTTTGCATACCGGTCATTCTTCAATTAATACTACTGCTCATCCTCTTGTATTGCGTAATATTTTGCATATGTCTGAAATTTCCAAACATCTTCTTTTTGTTCATAAATTTTTCCATAATAATGACGCATTCTTTGAATAACATCCTTGCTATTTTTTTTATTACGGATCAACAGTCGAGGAAAAGTCTTCTGGACGGGAGGTGTGAGTCTGGTCTCTATTCTATCAAGCCATCTGATGTCGATGATCTCAAGCACGCCTTAGTAAGCAAATCTACTACTCACACTCAATGTCATGCACGTCTTGGACATCCTTCATCTCAAGTAGCAAAAAGTCATTAGTTACCACACTAGTTTATCACCTTTGGAACTGATTTTTTTTTTTTTTTTTTTTTTTTTTTTTTTTTTTTTTTTTTTTTTTTTTGTTTGTTTATGTTTGGGGTTTTGCACCTCTAGACGTTCAGTACTTTAAATATTATATCAGCTTCATTGATGATTTCAATAAATTTTCGTTGATCTATTTGATGCACGATTGTAAAGTTGAAATAAAGAAAAATAAAAATAAATAAATCAATAAATTGGCCCAAGCCCATGGAGGGGCAAATGTGTCATTTTGCCCCTCCACCTACTATAGGGGTCCAAGTGGAACCCTAATAGAGGCCACCAAAAAAGGAAGGGAAGACTAGGAGAGGGGTTGGGAGAATCGAGGAGCCGCCACCGAGACTTAGTCCAGAATCGAGGTGAGTTCTTGAATGTTTTCCAGATTCGAGACTAACCTTTATGAATCAAGACCTAATGTTTGAATCCGTTCATCTAGGGAAGCCGACATCGTGAAGAAACTTAGCAGAAATCTGGGAATAGTCTAAGACAGTAAGCGCACTTGTGTGGCTCAAATCTCGTGGCTCAAATCTCGTTCTATGTTGAGGCTAAAATCACGAAAAAAAATATCAAGACATATTCCTCAACACGATATAGAACTTTTCCGAAGGAACCATATTGATTTGAGCTCCGGATCAAAAGATGTGAAAATTGGAAAATGGTGGATCGGAAAAGGGCTACATATTATAGGAGAGAGAGAAAAGAAAACAAAAAAGAAAAAGAAAAAAAGGGTGGCGGGCGGCAGAACACGGCTCGGCAGGCGGCGACACGCATTGAGTGTCGGCTGGAGCGACGCAGCTCTAGCGAAATGATGACGCGTGTCATCAATAGGAACCAGGCCGAACCGTAGTGAATCAAACCATTGGCCGAATTGACCCGACTCGCGACTGCTTGAAGCAGTCCGCGCATGGTGGTCGTGGGTGCAGCCTGCGACTAGCGCCTTTCCTGTGCGTGGCTGGCGTGTGGTCGGCGCATAAGGGCGCGTGGGAGGCTCGTTTTTCATCCGTTTACCTTCTGTTTGTCCTTATTCCTATTTTAATAATATTTTTATATGAATAAGGACCTAATCAAGGATTATCAGTGTTTTTGGACACCTTACAAGCACAGACGCGCTAGCGAAAGGGCACGCGTCAACCAAGTAGGTCACCACACGGAACTTAGGAAGAAATACTTGGAATCGCCTTAGTATGCATGCATGCTAGATTAGTTTCCTTATGTGATTGGACTTTTCTATGTTGTGAGCTTAGGTTGCAAAGTACATGTTGTATGACCAATTATATATGCTTCCATAATAAGTTAAACATGTTTTATGCTTCCGCTTAGTGTGTAATTTTTTATGCATGCTGAAAGAAGGATGGGTAAATTGTGAACTCTGCGTTCCAGGTGTTGATGGACGTTATCACCCCGTTGAGCATAATTGCCTATTTTTGCATAAACGGTATAATTTATATGATTCTTGATGTTTGCTCCCTCTTGATAATGTTTAGAAAACGTTATAATGTCTAGTAAACGTCTTAGGAATGAGCCTAAGGATCTAGGATTAGAGTGACCAGTCACTGAGCCTAGATCAATCCCTCCCCTAGGAGCTTAGCAGATCACCATGGTAAACGTTGTACCTTAGGGATGTTTTTAAGCTGCTAGTTGTCTAAACGGTGTCTATAGTTTCGTGGGAGGACCAGAGGTCCCGTTCAGTTCTTACATATCCTAGTCGTTTCGCATGGGAAATGTGTCCCCACGTAGTATAGCCCATTAGCTGCATGGGAACGGGTTGGGTCGCGCCCCCATAGGGGGACTATTATGGGCTTAGGGACTCAGCACACCCCTAGGCAAGATACCATGTAGTCTCTGTTAGTCATGTGGAGGCAGCGTCTCGTAGAGAGATACCGGTCAATCCAACTTAGCATAAAGAACTCTTATGTACTAAATGAGAGGACGAAGAACAATAGAAGTCCCAAGGGCCTAAGATTAGAACCGAACGTCCTAGAGCTAATGAGAAACTCGTGATTGACTATTAAGCTTAGAATGCAATGAGAGCCTACAAGTAGGTGACCTACTGGGTATAATTTTATACTTATTTCTGCTATCTCTTTTTTTTTTTTCAGGCACGTGGGCGTTGGGCTGAGGTAGGGTGGATCAGAGGGTGAATTGTCACAGAGGAATGCATGTCCCGGGGTGTCAGTCCAGTCTTTTCTTTTGCATTTAGATTTTCACATTTTTTTTTTTTTGGAACTTTCATTTGTTTGAATCTTTGTATTGAAACTTTCAGTCATAGGAATAAATGATTTCACCTTTACACCTTCTCAACTTTTTCTTTGCATACACACTGACTTTTGAGTCACAGCTCATAGTAAAATATCGGATCGTGACAATGATCGTACAGAAGCTCCTCGTATACTTTTGCAGTTTCAAGCTCATGTTGAGGGCCTCCTGGATACTAAAATCAACTGTGTCTAGGGTGGGGAATGTCAGAAAAATCATAACACATTTTTCATTCTTTTGGAATTTTTCATCGTATTTCATGCCCTCACATGCATCAACAAAATGGTTATGCTGAACACAAGCACCATCATATTGTTGAAACTGGCCTAGCCCTTCTAGCTCATGTTGATCTACCTATTAAATTTTGGGATGACGGGTTTCTTACAGCACATATCTAATTTGTTAAAATGAAGTAGATGTGGAGAGGGGAGACAAAACTGTGAAGGAGATGTCTAGAGGGGAGAGACAAGGAGACAAGCCTTTTTTCTATTATAGGGTACTTAAATGGACAATTTATCTTTCTCTTTCTTTTTTTTTTTTTTTTTTTTTTTTTTTGCTTTACAAGTGAAAACAAACTAGGTTTTCTAAAGGCTAAAATTGGCTATCCCATTTACTTTACACCCTAAAACAAACTAGGTTTTCTAAAGGCTAAAATTGTATGCATGAGAACCAATTCCCACTATTCCTTAAATTGGTGCTCTCCAATATTTGTCTATGACACGTCTTGATATCTCCTTCTGTATCAACAGAGTGTGCCAGTTCATGTTCTCCCCGACTACTGTACATGGGCGGCAGTCAAACGGATTCTCCGTTATCTACATGACATTATTGACATGGGCTTGTGTTTTACAAAGTCCAACACTTATTTGTTTATTTCCTTTTCAAATGTTGATTGGGTCGGGAATCCTGATAATCGTTGAAGCATTGGTGGCTCTGCGATTTTCTTTGGTGGCAATCTTATCTCCTGGAGTAAAAGGAAACAATCGACAGTTTCTCGTTCTAGTACGGAGGGTGAATACAAGGTGGTTGCTGATGTCATTGCAGAATTAATCTGGATCCAAGTTCTCTTGCGTGAGCTCGGGATTTCACAAGCACGAGCGCCTAGCCTGTAGTGTGACAACATTGGTTACAACCTATTTGTCCATCAATCCAATCTTTCATTGACGGACGAAGCATGTTGAGGTTGATTATCACTTTGTTCGTGAATGAGTATCGACTCATCAGCTTGATGTGCAGCTCATATCTTCCAAGGATCAACTCGCCGATATCATGACAAAGCCATTGTCAGCTCCATCTTTTAGCAGTTTTCAGTGCAATCTGAACTTAGTAGTACATTGTTCAGATTGATGTGGGTATTAAACATAGAAGGTTATATCTATACATAGTAGGAGAATCCTCTATTCTTGGAGCTGCGATTTCCTTGTTTGTTGTCGTGGATCAAGGCCTACACATCTAATCATCATTGTACACATCTCCTATATATATATATATATATATATGGAGTTGTGTGACCCATAGAAGTCAATGCGCCATGCAACCTAACACTTAAGCCCCAAAATCCACTTTATTGTTCTCGAATGAGAACTGCTCAACTCTTGATCCCTTGATGAAATTTGTTCCAAATATTTCTTTAAAGTTGTAGGAACAAGATGATCTAATTCTTAAGTCTTCATGTAGGGGAAGAATTTCTTGAATGAAAATCTTAATTCTTACCCAAAGTTTTTTTTCTTTTCTTTAATATCAAGCTTCCCCTCAAAATTAGTTCGGTAGAACTTTATTGATAAGAATCACAGTGTTTCAAATGGACCTATTGTCAAGAAGATTAAAAAAAATGTTGATTAAAAAATGACAACAACAAAATTCAAACTTACGCGCAAAGAGCTCCATTGATTTTGAACCTATTGCATTAACCACTCAAGCACATCAACATTTGATAGAAAGAATTATTTTTAATTTCATAATTATGTAAAAGTCAAATGGTCAATTTGACTCATTCTTTCATGGAGATTAAAGGGGGATTGGGAATAAATCTCATTCACAAACCTCTTTTGTCGGGAGACTATAAATACCCACAATATGTTATGTAAAATTCAGATTCGTGGATGAATGTAATTCAGATCTCAAATTGAGACGTTTCCCTTAGAAATTCGAGCATCATATTTGCCATTTCTAACTTTCAAGCAATTCTTGTGGTAGAATTGCACCTGAACCATTCAATCAAGTCTTGATCAAGTTAGATTGTGAAGTGACTCAATTTAGAACAAGGTTCCAAATCTTGCTTCTAGAACTTCGATCGTAAGAGATAATCTAATTCTAGCCTTATCTCTTGGTTGAACCAAATTTCGTATAAGGAGGTGTTAATTATTTTGATTCAAGGATTCTTGCTAAAACAAAAATTTGGATCGTTGGGCTGAGGATTATGGTTGCTTATCAATTTGGTATCAGAGCGTAGGTTGCATCTTTGTGGCCGACTCTAGAATTGATTTTATCTTTAATTTTTGCTATTTTTTATCGTTTCTTTAAAGCTATCATTTATTTTCTTACTCTCATTTCCATCGTTCTTCATTATCTTTCTATTTGTCCTTAGCATCTTCTTAAAGATCATATTTAGATCTAAAAAAAAAATAAAGCCCATTATCATACTACTCTTAATAAATCCTTATTATTAGATCATTTGCATGTTTATTTGGAGATCAAATAAATTTCAATTCTCATTTTTCCCTAAATCATATAAATCTGGAATTATTGTGTTCGATATTCATGACCATTCTCTTTGGAATTCTTTTTTTCCGTGTGCAATCATATCCAAAAATATCTTTGTCTCTTACTTGTTTGTTCACTCCTTGTTTTATTTTGTTATTACTTCATAATTAACTTATCTTGATTACCTTGAATAGCTTGCTACCATCAGAATTACTTTACCCATATATTAATACCTTGATCATAATTTAGTCACTTTCCTAAACAACCTACCTTGGTGTGTATAAACACGAATGTTCTTGAGTGTAAAATCAGTGAGTTGAGTGTCTGAGGTCCTAAACATATTTCACTACTGTTTGTACAATCATGAATCAAGACGAGGAAAATGATGGGGAGATCAATGATCTAGTTGAAGAAGTCCAGAAGAATGAGGAGGAACTGGAAAATGGGATTCATTTGGCACTTATAACAAGAAGACTTGTTAAAACTCAAGTTACGGAGAATGATGTTGATGATCAAAGAGACAACCTGTTCCACACACGGTGTTTCATCAAGGGAACTGCTTGTAGTCTTGTCATTGATAGTGGAAGTTGCACCAATGTTGTAAGTACCATGTTGATCAAAAAGTTACAAATTCCAACCCAAGATCATCCTATACCTTACAAGCTTCAATGGCTCAATGATAGTGGAACAATGAAGGTAATTTCCCAAGCTTTAATATCTTTTACTTTGGGAAAATATAAAGATGAAGTTCTTTGTGATGTGTTACCTATGCAAGCTGGAGACATATTGCTTGGTTGACCATGGCAATTTGACAGGAGGGTTATGTATGATGGCTCTTTGAATAGGTATTCTTTGGTAAAAGATGGTAGAAAAACCACTCTTGTACATTTGAGTTCTGAAAATGTATTTGATGATCAGTTAAAGTTGGAGGAAAGAAAGAAAGAGATTGAGGAAAAAGAGTAAAAAGAAATACAAGAGTTGAGTGAAAAAAATAGAGAAAAATCAAAGAGAAAAAAATAAGAATGAAAAAAGAGATGAAATTGAAGAAAAAAGGAAGAGAGAGTTATTTGGCTATAGTTAGAGAGGTGAGAAGGTTTTCACAAACATTGATCTTTGTACTTATGTACTATGGAGGATTTTCCGTCTCTAACTATAACAACTTGGCTTTGTCTAGTATTTTTCAATTTCGTTTACAGGAATTTGAAGACGTGTTTTAAGATAAAAAAATATCTCCCATTAGAGGTACTAAACATAAAATAGACTTCATTCCAGGGACTGTCATTCCTTATAAGCAAGCTTATTGAGTCAATCCAACCGAGACAAAAGAAATTCAAAGGCAAGTGGAGGAGCTCATGGAGAAGGGCTATGTACGAGAAAGTTTGAGTCCATGTTCTATACGAGACTTATTGGTGCCAAAGAAAGATGAAACTTGGCGCATATGCATGGATAATAGAGACATCAACAAAATCAGGGTAAAGTATCGACATCCTATTCCTAGGTTAGACGATATGCTTGATTTATTGCTGACGGTGTTAAAATAACACATGCGAAAGCAATTTGGATCTTAGGCACTCTAAGTACATCAATTATAGTGAATTAGCTAGCATGTTCAAAAGCATTAAAATTCAATGAGTTTGAATACTAACCTTTTGTCCCTCAAGTTTCTTTTTCCTCACGAACCGGTTTCGAACCGACACTATTGTCTTCTTCACTATTCTCCGGCCTTAGAATGGGAATGTGGAATTCGGTAAGTGACTAAACTTGGAATGGAATTAGTATATATGAAGAGAGAGTTTGTGAGAGGTTTTTCTCAAGGTTTTTTCCAAAAGCCAACCTTTCATCTACCATGATCACTTTATTTAGAGAGTCATGTTTACATGTTCTTGCAAATTTGAGATCACCAAATTTTGACACTCAAAATTTCACTCAAATGTTTGGGATTATGTGGCAAGCATGCATGCTTGAGTTCACCAAATTTTAACACTCAAAATTCCACTCAAATTTGTGGGGTTTATTTGGCAAGCGTGCAAGTTTGGTTAAACCAAATTTTGATACCTCAAAATTCTACAAACATGGATTTTTCCATTAAATGAAGTCAACATTTTGACTTTCTTCATTTTTATTCAACAATCCATTTGAATTATCAATTTCAAATTAAAGTAATATTAAATGATTAATTAAACTAAATTAATATTTAATATTAATTCAAATGTCAATCTCAATTAATTCCAACACATATTTGATTAAGATATTTAAATCTTATTTAAATATCTCAGATTCTCTCTTTTTTGTTTAATTCGTAAACAAAACAAAAATGCGGTTCAATATATCGTATATATATGTAGCATTCTCCCTAATATGAATTCGAACACTTCGAACTCACTCGTCACACTATTCTATGGTTTAGTCCGATATGAGCTAGTAGAGGGACCTAATGGACTTATAGATCATGGGCTCCAACGATCCAAGATTAACCTGTTAAACTCATTAACCTTGTTAACCAACATTTGCTAACTACTAGGACATTCCACTATAGCCTAGTAGTTGCACTCCTCTCACTATAGATATATTTCTGTCCATTTGATATAACCATGATTAGTAGTCGATCATTCACAGGTTGTTCGTAACTAGAGTTGGGTCAATTTACCGTTTTACCCCTGATGTTACTTTTTGTTCCTTATGTCTCACTGATCCTCTAATGAACAATTGGTTTGTGGTCCAACCAGTAAACCGAATCTCTCTCAGGCCAATGAGAGGGTGGGGCCCCTTGTTCAAGACCTAGAGTCAGTACTTAAGTGAACTACCTCTCTTCTATCCCTAAAAGTGGGTAGGAGTGAATTTCATCTTGCACCCCACGTCCCCAGCCATTTACCCAGTCTTAACCCTGGAATGGGAGGCCTATTGAGTCGGCGAACTTGAGCCACTCTCACCCATGCAAATCTAAGGATAACTCCGAATAAACAGGAGTTTATGGTTAGCTCAGGATTAAGATCGAGTTACCTAGGTCATCGAATGAAAAGAAAATCAGTCTCAACAGTAAACGACATGACAAAGTGTGAGTGATTTTCTTCATGGTCCGATCTTATGCAATACTCATTGCATAGGACGCCCCCACTCACATGTCTCCACATGTACAATTTAGTGATCACATTGTTTATATCATATACAAAAGTGGGCCGCATCCATAGTGTCCCCAGAATAAAGTACTCAACCTTATCCTTATACTATAGATCATTTTGACTATATACTTGAACTTGATCTACTCTTATGTCTCTACATATAGTTCAAGTAATCATACTATAGCCAAAGTGTTCTTAGTTTATTGGATTTAGATTAATGATCGTAAAGTTCACTTTATTCAATAACAATCTTTACTGAATAAATAACAATAATAACTTTATTGAAAATAGAATATGTTTTTGTTTACAAACTATGAGTTTTATGACATAAAACCCAACAATTGCATGATTCGTGTCTATTTATAAAAAATTATTTTGAAATCTTGATATCATCCAATTAGAATACACATAGGAGATGAATGGAAAACAAATTTCAATATTAAGTTTGGATTGTATGAATGACTTGTTATGCCTTTTAGGTTAACTAATGCTCCTAGTACACCTAGACGCTTAATATATAATGTTTTGAGAAAATATATGAGAAAACATGTTGTTGTTTATATTGATGATAATTATAATTTATTTGAAGATTTTGCTCGAGCATGTGAGCATATTAAATTAGTTTTGATTACACATAGAAAAGAGAAATTTAATTTTAATAATTGTAGTTTTTGCATGGAAAAAATTCACTCTCTTGGCTTCATAGTTGGTAAAAGTAGAGTAGCATTAGAAAGAGACAAAGTTAAATTCATTATGGATTTGCCAACACCAAAAAGTGCACGTAAAGTTCAGAGTTTTCATGATCTAACTAACCTATATAAGAGATTTATAAATGATTTTAGAACTATAACTAAACTATTGAATGACTTGGTGAAAAAGAATGTTGTTTTTAAATGGGGAGAAATGTAAGAGAATGCATTCAATTTGCTTAGGAAGAAATTAAGCAATGCATCATTATTTGTTTTGTCTAGCTTTTATAAAACTTTTGAAATTGGATGTGATGCATGTGGTTTGGTCATAAGTGCTGTTTTAATTCAAGATGGAAAGTCGTTAGTGTATTTTAGTGAAAAACTAAATGGGGCAACATTGAAATACCCTACCTATGATAAAGAATTGTTTGTAGTTCATATATTACATGTGCCGCAACACTACTTATGGCTTAGAGAAATTGTGATCCACTTGGATCATGAAAACTTGAAGTATGTGAAGGGTCAAAGTAAACTGAACCGTAGACATGCAAATGGGTGGAATTTATTGAAATATTTTCGTATGTCATCAAGTATAAGCAAGGTAAACATAATATGGTAGCTCATGTGTTATTTAAAAGGTACGATCTCTTTACTTCTCTTACAATAAAAAATTCTTGAACTTGAGCATATTACCGAATTAGATAGAGATGTCCAAGATTTTAGAATTATTTATGCATCTTGTCTTGAAAAAAAAAAAAGCTATGGATGATTATTATTTGTTTCATAAATTTTATGCTTTATATTTCTAAATGCTCTATAAAAGATTTGCTTTTGTTTGCACATGGTGGTGCCTTAATGGAACATCTTAGGATTAATACAGTTTATAAGATGTTGCATAAACAATTCTTTTGGCCGAAGATAAAGCACGATGTCCATAAGTTTTGTAGCAAATGTTTTAAACGCAAAGAAACTAAATGTACACTCATTTGAATGTACCTAACAAACCTTGAACTAATATATCTATGAAATTTGTTCTTGGTTGCATGCTGCTTCATTTTTTTAAGTAGTTTATAAATTTAATACACTTTATGAAACAAAATTTTTCTAATACTTTTGTGAGTGAAGCAGACAAATTTGATCAAAACATTGCAAAAGGAGGTGAAGGAAAAAAATTGTATACTCCTTTGAATGAGGCAGAATTGATCAGAGAGGTGATGATTTTTTTGTATTCGAGGACGAATTCGACTTTCTGATTCGAGGACAAATTCGACTTTCTGATTCAAGGATGAATCCTTTCGAAGAGGGGGAAGATGATAAGATAAGAATTACAGTGTTCCAAATGGACCTATTGCCAAGAAGATTTAAAAAAATGTCGAGAATTCGAACCTAGGCTCAAAAAGCTCAATTGATTTAACTTATTACATTAACCACTCAAGAATAACTATTTTTAATTTCATAAATTAGGTAAGAGTCAAATGGTCAATTTGACTTATTCTTTTGTGGAGATTAAAGGGGATCGGGAATAAATTCCGTCCACAAAGGTCTCGAATAAATCCCGTCCACAAACGTCCTTTGTCGGGAGACTATAAATACCCACAATATGTTATGTAAAATTTAGATTCGTAGATGAATGTAATTCAGATCTCAAATTGAGACGTTTCCCTTAGAAATCCAAGCATCATATTTGTCATTTCTAAGTTTCAAGCAATTCTTGTGGTAGAATTGCACCCGAGCCATTCAATCAAGCTTTGATCAAGTTAGATTGTGGAGTGACTCAATTTAGAATATGGTTCCAAATCTTGCTTCAATCAAGCCTTGATCAAGTTAGATTGTGGAGTGACTCAATTTAGAACAAGGTTCCAAATCTTGTTTCTAGATCTTCGATCGTAAGAGGTTATCTAATTCTAGCCTTATCTCTTGGTTGATCCAAATTTCGTATAAGGAGGTGTTAATTACTTTGATTCAAGAGTTCTTACTAAAACAAAAGCTTGATCGTTGGGCTAAGGATTAGGGGTGCCTTATCATTTACCCCCAACCCCTAAAAAACCAAGCTAAAATGATTTATCAAAGATCATGAATGTTGATTCATCTCTGATAAGATGGGTTTCTTTTTGTACTATAGGAGTCTGTTTTGATCGTTTGGAGTCCGATTCTGGTCAAGATTCCTTTACCAGAGTTACTCAAAGGTCATGGGAGAACAATTTTAGATATTTGGATCATACAAAACTGCTAATAACTGATAAAGAACTATAGGTAATTTTTAAGTTTTGTGGGAGGATTTTGCACATCTTTTGTGAAGGAACCTCAAAGCTAAATGCATCGAAAATTGGATCTCTAGTAGAATCAATAAAGAAAAGAAACTAGTTCCTAACCAACTTTGAACGTGAATATTTCCTTCTGTGAATGTTTGATTAATCCACCACACCCAAATGGTGGTGAGAGTTCTCTTATTTATAATCATTTACAGACTACAGAAATAAGGTAAATTACAAATAATAAGGAAATAGCGATAAAAGGAAAGAATAATAAATGAATACAATATATTTGCATTTAGTAAAAGGGAAAATATGGTAACTGGTAATGTAAGGCAAATATCTAGATATTTGCCTTATAATGAACGGTCAACTATCCTTAACACCCCCCCGCAAGCTGAGCGTCGGATTTGAACGAACATGAAGCTTGGATCTGAAAAATTCAAAGAGAGGTCGAGAAATACTCTTTGTGAAGATGTCAGCAACTTGGAGATGAGAGGGTACATATTGTGTACGAAGTTTGCCAGCGATAACTAGTTCTCGAAGGAAATGATAATCTAGTTCAACATGCTTGGCCCGCTTGTGAGAAACAGGATTAGAGCTCAAAAAAATAGCACTTTTGTTGTCACATAAGAGTAAGGGCTGCTGTGAAATAGGGACCTTGAGGTCATGCAAAAGATGCGTAACCCAAAGAAGTTCAGCAGCAGTTGTGGCAAGAGCACGATACTCAGATTCACAGCTGGAGCGTGATACAGTAGGTTGCTTTTTGGCACTCCAAGAAATGAGATTGTTACCAAGATAAATAGAATAGCCGGATGTAGAACGACGAGTATCGGGACAACCAGCCCAGTCAGCATCCGAATAAGCGACTAGCGTACTAGGAATAGTGGATGGACGAAAGATAAGACCAAAGTGGAGTGTTCCTTTAACATAGCGAAGAATACGTTTGACAGCAAGAAAGTGATCTGCAGTAGGGGCATGTAAGAATTGACTGACAGAATTGACAGCATAGGCAATATCTGGACGCGTGATAGTCAAGTACTGAAGGGCGCCAACAAGAGATCTGTAGAGAGTAGGATCAGAGAAAGGAGAACCATCAGCAGTCAGGTGTTGAGAAACAACCATGGGAGTGTGAACTGGTTTGCTATCGAGCAACTGAGCACGAGTAAGAATATCTCGAGCATATTTTAACTGACTGATAAAGAGACCATCAGAAGTGGGTGAAGCTTCAAGACCAAGAAAGTAACTGAGAGAACCCAAATCTTTGGTAGCAAACTCAGAATTAAGCTTGCGAGTAAAGCTGTTAATAAGAGATGAGTTGTTGCCGGTAACAATAATGTCATCAACATAAAGAAGCAAATAGATAAGGTTAGATTGCTGATGAAAGACAAAAAAGGGACGTGTCAGCGCGACTGCAAGAAAACCCAAGTGTGAGAAGAAATGAGCTAAAACGCTGAAACCAAGCACGAGGAGCTTGCTTTAAGCCATAGAGAGCTTTCTTTAATAGACAAACATGCATAGGAAATCGAGGATCAACATACCCAGGAGGTTGTTCCATATGAACACGTTCAATAAGCGTTCCATTGAGAAAAGCATTCTTGACATCAAGTTGTCGAAGAGGCCATTTATTTGCGACTGCAATAGAAAGCACAACACGGACAGTGGTAGCTTTGACAACCGGACTGAAAGTGTCAGTGTAGTCAAGACCAGGAACCTGAGTATAACCTTTGGCAACGAGACGAGCCTTGAAACGCTCGACGGATCTATCGGGCAAATATTTAGTACGAAACACCCATTTAGAGCCCACGATGTTGGTGTTGGCAGGGCGAGGAACCAAAGTCCAAGTATCATTTTGTTGTAACGCTCGAATTTCTTCATCCATGGCAGCCACCCAAGCAGGATTCTTAGCCGCAGATTTGAATCCTTTTGGCTCAGTGGATGCAAGAAGAGNAGAGAGAAGTCCAGATGAGCCCAACATACCAAGATTTGCTGGATGACGAGTCTTGAATATACCAGCTTTGGCGCGTGTGATCATAGGATGAGTGCCCAAAGAAGAGAAATCAACAGGAGGTTCAATAGAGGTTGAATTAGAAGTCGAGGGTGGTAAAGTGGAACCTGCAAGAGAAGTATCAACCTGCACAGACTCATCTACAAGGTCAGAACAAATATCACACGGGGATGAATTGGATTGAAGAATGTGCGATGATGAAGTGGTAGGGGGGGATGAATCAATATGATGAAAATGTGGTTCCAAGAAATTTGAAATAGGAATAGTGGAAAGAGGTTGGGCTTGGGAGCTAGGGATAGCAGGAAAGTGAGTTTCATCAAATTGAGCATGGCAGGTGATATATAGCTTAGTGGTGGCGGGATCAAGACAGCGGAACCCTTTATGAACAGGACTATAACCCAAAAAAATACAAGGATTGCTGCGGGGAGAAAGCTTGTTAGGCATATAATCATGCAAATAAGGATAAACACGACAACCAAAGGGATGAAAATTGTCATAATGTGGAGTGTAGCCATAAAGGAGTTCAAAGGGTGACTTACCTCCAAGAAGTGGAGGAGGCAACCGGTTGATAATATAAGCTGCAGTGCTGAAGGCGTCAACCCAAAAACGAGGAGAAAGATGAGAGTGAACGAGAAGGGCCAAGCCAGTCTCAGTCACATGACGATGTTTTCTCTCAACACGACCATTTTGAGCAGGTGTATATGGACAAGAGAGTTGATGGTGGATGCCAGAATTACGTAAATGAGTTTTGAAACGAGTACTAGTAAATTCGGTACCACCATCGCTTTGAAATACCTTGATACGAGAAGAATATTGATTTTCCACAAATTTTTGAAATTGAAGAAAAATATCAAAAAAATCAGATTTAAATTTTAAAGGGTAAAACCAAGTGAATCGAGAATAATCATCAATAAAAATAGCATAATAAAGAAAACCCGAATTTGATTTGACGGGAGAAGGACCCCAAAGATCACAATGAATAAGATCTAACACATGAGACGACCTACGTTCATTGCGGGAATAAGGCAATCGATGGCTTTTCGCAAGCTGACAAGTATTACATAATGATAGAGAAGGCAATAAAGACGTAAGAGAAAGATGACCTTTTTTATTTAAAAAAGAAATAACAGAATGATTCACATGACCCAGACGAGCATGCCATAAATCATATGAAGCACGTAAAGATTTGTTTTTAAGGGCTGAAATAAAAGCAGAGTTGCCGCGCTCCAGCACATATAGCCCTCCATCTCTTTTACCGGTTGCCACCACCCTTCCTGTTTGATGATTCTGGATAGTAATAAGATTATTAGTAAATGTAACGGAGAGAGGAAAATCAGACGTTAATTTACTTATGGAAAGAAGATTTTTAGTGAGGTGAGGGACAACCAAGACATCTAATAAGTGAATATTTGGAACAGGAGAAAGAGTACCGATGTGGGTAATGGGTAGGGATGCACCGTTTCCTACAATCACAGAGTCCTTACCCGTGTAATTTTTAGACTGATCTAGAATTGATGGGTCGGCAGTCATATGGGCCGAAGCTCCAGTGTCCAAAAACCAATCAGCAGCATCGGGTCCAGCAATAGAACATGACGTGTTAAAGGCTTCAGCAAGGTGAGCATGAGAAGAATCAGGTCGAACATACCGTTGGTTGCAGCGGTCAGCATAATGGCCCTCTTTGCGGCATATTTGGCAATGAGGTGGTCGACGACCCTGACTTGAGTGGGTTCGTCCTCGATTAGAAGAGTTGTTTTTGTGAGAATAAGAACGACCTCGCTGGTTGGTAAAGGAAGCAGGGTGACTTTCATGAATGCGACCACGATTAGTGGCTATGAATGCTGTAGGAGTGGAGTCAGAGGACTCAAGGGAGCGCTGGAACAACTCAAAACTTTCAGTTTTAGAGACTAGATCTGCAAAACAGGGGATAGGGGTGAGAGCCATCTGAGCAGTAGAAAAAGCTGAAAATTCGGTGCCGAGTCCACGAAGGAACCAGTGCACTTTATCAATGTCCTCGACGGGTCTGCCAATGGCATGAAGTTGGTCACAAATTTTTTTGAAGGCACGGGCATACTCAGCAACAGGTTTTGTGCCACGTTTCATCAACTGCAAGTCATCCTTGAGTCTCAGTTCACGAGCTTTTGACTGATGGCTGAACGTAGTTTCCAACGCAAGCCAAACATCACGTGCAGTAGAGAGACCAACGACAACAGCCATGGCTTCCTCAGTGAGAGAGGAGAGCAGGAGACAGAGAAGTCGTTGATCGGCTGCTTTCCATGCCAAATATTTGGGGTTGAATGTTGAGGAGGTTTCTGGTTCAAAGCGAGGTGGTGGAACCATAGTTCCATCGACATAGCCCAGCATGTCTTGACTCTCAAGAAGAGGGAGAAGTTGGCTTTTCCAAAGAAGATAATTGGAGGAAGAAAGTTTGATGGTGATCATATGGATTAGAGTATTGAAAGGAAGAAGATGATAACAAGATTCGGAAGCCATAGAAAAGAAAGGATCAGGGTTGTTAAACCGAAAGGGCTCTGATACCATGTGAATGTTTGATTAATCCACCACACCCAAATGGTGGTGAGAGTTCTCTTATTTATAATCATTTACAGACTACAGAAATAAGGTAAATTACAAATAATAAGGAAATAGCGATAAAAGGAAAGAATAATAAATGAATACAATATATTTGCATTTAGTAAAAGGGAAAATATGGTAACCGGTAATGTAAGGCAAATATCTAGATATTTGCCTTATAATGAACGGTCAACTATCCTTAACACCTTCCATAGGTGATAAAGCTACATGATAGATTAAAACTCTTCAACTTTAATTGAGAAACCAAGTTAAATAGAGTTACATACAAAAAGATACAAAAAGCCGAATAAATTAGGAAAAATGTGAAATCACCATGGATTCTACGTTATGGAAATTAAATCGAAAAAATCTATGTTGCATAGGCCTCAAAAGTGCATCGGGTCGCAAGATCTAAGAACCACGGCCCGTCTCCCACCCTAACTACCTGCCTCCAACCCCAACCACTAGTCCACAAGTACCACTTTGTAGCGCACGTGACACGTAGCGTGAATCTACGCGTAAGACTCCCCCTATGCACGTGTATGCATGTGACAACGTGTGTCTCTCTTTTTTCGCCTGTTCGACCTTTGTTCAACTATTGTTTGCCCCAATTTTGATACTCACCTTAATTTTACTTGAATTAGGATCTAACATAGAAACATTAAATAGCCATTTTAACTATGTTCAAGTAATACTTGTAGGGATCGCTAAGACGTGCTAACATGCAAGCATATCTTTCCTTAGGTGGTTAGAAAATGTACTATTACAACTTTATAAGGGAAATTTTGGATGAGAATTCAATGTGTGTTAAAAAAATTATGAACATGCCAATAGGCTGAGAATTTAAAGAAGGATGAGAATTTGTGATTTGTGCTCCGAGTAACGGATGGACATTATCTTTATCTTACGGCTGAGCTTGCATAAATGTTTAAAAAATGTAGTACATGCATAAGTGATCGATAGGATTATCTTGTTGAAATTTTTGTCCTAAAGTTTCATAATTAACTATTTAATTTTTAATAATAATTTTTATTATTTTATTTGTAATTGGTACATGTTTGCATTTCTTGAAGTCTTCCCAAGTCTTTTCTGGTCCATACTTCTATATGTTTTGGCATGCATACTATTGTTGTTAGATATACATGTGATTCTAATGTGTAGCCGCCTTCTTGCACCTTCTTTATTGTCTTTCCACTTCATTCTTATCGAGACTGCACAAAGATTATTTTCTGTCAATTTTTCTTTTTTCATACATATTTCTTTTCTCGGAGGAGTTAACAAATCTTTTAGGATGAATGTAGATATTTTTCCTAAAAAACTTCTTTGGTAATGGTGTCTTGACATGTAGTTTCATAAGAACGTACACCACATTTAAAAAAAAAATATAATATCACATGCAAATGAAAATTAACAAAACAACTGGGTGCATGACAACATGCACCACAAGAAAATAACATTTGTCATCCATCACATCCTAATATGCCGTATGTGTAATTAGCCCCCCAAACATGCTGAAATTAGTCTTCCTAATCACATTTAAATACACCTAAACTACCTATAAAAGTTGGCAAACTTTACTTGTGGCATGCTGTCCTAACTTGTGGCATGCAGCCGTTCACGATGACAAAAAGTAAAAAAAAATATATATATATATATATATATATATATATATATATATATATATATATATATATATATATATATATATATATTATTCTAAGGAAAGTAAAGAAAACTACATAAAAACAATTATGTAAGTGCATAAATTTTAAAATAAAATAAAATAAATAAAAAAAATAAACTTGGTTTACTTTGGAGCTTCATATATGTATGTATATATTAAGTTCACCGTCAATGGCGCCAAAAATTTGATTGCTTGTGGATGTATATAATAAAATGATATAAAATTCACAAAAATAAATGTTATACGCTATCACAAGTAGCAAGTATTAAGTAAATTATCGATTCCAAGAGAACCTATCTTTTTTATTACTTTTATTGCTGGAAATTAAATGAGTTTTTGGGCAACGTTCAAATGGGTGTTAGTGATTTTAAACTAATTAAAAAAAAATTAATGCAAAGTGCCACTACAGTCACAAAACAGATTATTTTTTTTGTGGTAGATTTTAGTTCCTTTTATTCCCAAGCTTACCAGGGTCGTGCCTTTCTTTCCATAATCGTTTTTTAATATCTGTTAACAAGGTTCTAGGGAAGAATTATTCTTAACATTTAATTATTTTCAAGTATCCTTGCAATGTAACTAGAGTATTAAAGAAAATTTCATTGTTCCCTCTCTTCTTCGGAATAAGAGAACAATTATGTATATATGTATGTAAATTAGCTAATTAAACACACATGTAAATCATTAACAACAACTTTTTAATAAACTAAAATCACGTTATCAACATACTTAAACTACATAAAACTCTCTCGCCTCCCCTGTAAAGTTTAGCTCTCCATACAAATTGAATTAAACAGTGGAATCCATATCTCAATTATATGAAATAGATAGAATAAGAAAAGAGAGTAAGAAATTAGAGAAATACCAAGCTTTGTTGTTGTTCTTCAATGCAAGTTCCCTTCCTTTGAGCTCTCACGTTCACTTTTTTACCCTAACAATCCTTCTTGATCTTCTTTTCCTTTTGCTGTCATAGCTGCTGGATTAGGGTTCTTCTTCTTTTTTTTCTTTGGTTTCACACCAATTTACAGCTGCTCAGTCTATTCCAATTTTTTGCTTTCCAAATGTGGCTTCCTCTCTTTTTAGGTATCCTTTTTCTTTTATATTGTTTTCCTCTTCCCATTTAGGGCCGAGAAAAGGATAAAATCGTTCACCTAGGATATTTCTAATTGGGTAGTCAATGAACCCCGTGGATCGCTCATGTGGATTAAAATTTCCATGTCATCCTCAAAAGTTTGTTTTCCGAATTGCTTCAACATCATGATCAGCAGTGTTGTTTCCAGATTTACTATAACAACATGGTTCAGCATAAATGTTCTGAAATTTTGTCAAATAACTCAATTAAATGTACAATTAGGCTCGATTCATGCAAATTGATATTCTTTTCATGTTGAACCACAATGAACTATTTCATGCTTACTAATTAAAACAAATGGAGCAAATAATGAGAAAATGGTTTGTATGAGTGCATAATTAACTACAAAAAGACTTGATATAACTCAACTTTTGGAGAGTTATCACCAATCTATGGCTCGTTTAGTAGAAAATCTGATGTTTCATGCTAGAAAAAAACATGTGGATAAAGAAAGTTTTGAATGAAGAGTATAGATGACCATATGACAAACTCATCTACAAAATGGTTGTATACTAACAAACATGAGCGTTTTTGTTTTCATTTCAATATGGTGCGGCTAAGGAAGACTAGTGTCGAGGGGCATGTTAAAATATCATTACTCGCTCAATAGGGTCAAGACCAATAATTATATGAGTTTATTGCCTATATATTTTAAGGAAATGATTTAGGTACTTTAGGAGAATGATTTAGGTATAAGAATAGAGATACCTAAATATTTTTAAAAAATGATTTATGTATTTTGGAAATAAATGATTAGATATTTTAGGAATTAATTGGGTAGCCTCTAAATATCTCTCCACTCTACTAATATTTTCATAGGAGAAATCTCAAAGCAGTCTTGAGCACAACAAAGTGGAGTAGTATTATACAGATTTTCCATATTTTTCTTCTAATCTCTTTCCGATTGGTGTTAATAAAGAGTGTGAGTGTGTCCCACAAAATTGTGTTCAACAAATACATAAATCGAATGTGAAGTTAAAGGAAGAGTGTTCTTAAAAACCTCAAATGTTTTAGATGACATTCCATCTTGATATAGCGCCTTATGATTATTGGAATCATTGTATTATGTGAAGTTAGGTTGATTTGTTAGGGGCTTGAATGTAGGTTCGAGTCGAGAACATTTAGTCTAATAAATCAAAATTTCTAAAGCGAAGTTTATAAGTAAGGGACCTTCCTATTGACACTAAATCATTTTTGTTTTTCTAATGTACGATTGGATGTATCTGTTGTTGTATGGAGGTTTGTTGTTTGTTGTCAGATCTATTAATCATGATAAATAAATATTTTGGACCATGTATGTGCATGTTATGAATTAATGTAATAGACATGGTAAGGATTATAAATTGAATATTTCGAATAACAACCACTAACCGTCACATGAGTGCTTGCTAAAAATTATTTCATGGTAAGGGTTACATGCTGTGTGTATCGAGTAACCAATCAACAATGGTCACTGAGGAGTGATTGCTGAAAAACTCTTTTAGGCAGGTAGATTATACGGGGTGTGTTTCGAGCAATCAATCACTTAGGTCCCTTAATTTTGATTGATGAATTATATGATAGTTTGCATATATGACCTTAATAGGTGTTAAGGATATTTAGTAATAAATTATAGTTTACCATATATATTATATTTGATATTTTATTATAAGGCAAATATCTAGATATTTACCTTATTGTCACACGTATATTTCCATTTATTGTTATTTTCATTTATTACTTTTTTTCGTATCCTTGTAATTTATTTGATTATAAATAAGATAACTTTCACACCATTTAGGTGTGGTGAATTAAACAAACATTCTCATGGTATCGGAGCCTCTAACGACCCTAAAATTTTACCTATTTATTCTAAGGTCATTACTATACCTTGAAATGTGGAATATACATTAAATGGACCATGTTCATAAATGCGACTTACACTCGCCTTTTATTACCTCGTGAAAGAGAAAAGATTACAAGGGGAAAAAAAAACGAATATTATTGAAATAAAGGAAAAGGACCAAAACCGAAATGAATGTTTTAATTCTACCCTATGGTTTATTATACAAATACAACTCATCATATACTAACCTATACTAGTGATGCAAAACGAATTTAATCTAGACTATGAAATGGAAAAACAACTATCCTATGCATGTGCCACGGTCCCAGGGTGTACGATGCCGCCGTCGTTGTCACATGGATGCCTTTCTCTTATCTGCAAAAGTAAAGTAGTATGAGGCTTGAGTATTTCTAGAATACTAAGTAAGTGACCCCCTATCGGGGTTATGCAACAATCACATGCAATAAAATGAT
The DNA here is from genome assembly GCF_002738345.1 of Cucurbita maxima. Classification (NCBI taxonomy): domain Eukaryota; kingdom Viridiplantae; phylum Streptophyta; class Magnoliopsida; order Cucurbitales; family Cucurbitaceae; genus Cucurbita; species Cucurbita maxima. Next base: position 840,217 of record NW_019272067.1, read on the forward strand.
GGGACCTATCGTTTCATTTCGTTTTCCCTACGGTGCAGTCCTAACGGGTAATCGTGGATGTGTACCATATACTCTACACACAGCTCATACGTGCAAGTATGGGCTCACCAGCTAGTTCGCACACCGCTGGGCCACTGTCCTTATCCGGTGGGCATATTCTTGGAGCCCCTTATGCTGGGACCCATTAAAACTAGAATCGTCATGGCAGCACTATGCAATGCATAACGATCGTTGTCTTGTCATTGGATGTACGCGTCCGTACCCTCGTGATGGGATGGGAGTATCCCCCCAGATGCATGAACACACATAATGCATGAGGTCCCCCTATTTCTACATTTATCTTTAATGACCATAACCCCCCGTCACATTCCATGTTTCATGTCATTCTCATTTTCAATTCACATTTCATACACATTTCTATCGGGGTTATGATTCCAGGCAGTTTACCGTGTTTCAGTCATACAATTCATGTTGTTCACATTCACGTATTCCATACAAACATGCCATAATCATTCAATGACCACATATCGTCACATGCATAACATATCACATCAAACTAAGCAGCATACATAGCATACATTCACGTTCACATGATTTCATACTTAAGCACATTAAACTAGCATACAATTTAATGACACGTGCAAATTCACTGGCACGTGCAAGCATACAGCAAATAACGCGTAACCTACGATGAGTGAGCCACTTACTTGGTAGGCCTTAGCCGAAGTACTCCTTAAAATATAGCGTAAGCTCCTAGCTCCTCGTGGACGTTCTACGCTCTGTTGGTGGTTGGTTCCTATTTGTTCATTCGTCACTTCCATTAGTATTTCACAAATATAATTAATTCCCAACTCGAATTTGTGAAATACGACCTTACAATGTTCTATTTTACCTTAAACACAGCTGAAACTAAGTCCCGGAGGGTCGGAATGGTGACAAACGGGCTGGAAATAGATTTCCTGAGCCGAATAAGCCGCGGAGCCGAGAAGCTGTCGCCGAGCCGATTGAGCTGCTGGAGCTGCGCTGCAGACGTGCCACATGCCACAATAAGAGAGCGACGCGTGTGCAAGGGTCTCAGGTCAAGGCGCGGGTTATAGGATCGCTCGCGGGTCTCAGGTTGTACGCAGGTGACGGGCCGTTCGCGGGTGATGGGCCGTGCGCGGTGATGGGCCGTTCGCGGGTGAAGGAAAGAAATGCAGGCGGGCTGGCTTATGCGGTTTGGGCCGCAGGAACCGTCAAGATCTGGACCGACATAAGTGAACTGGATTTGGTTCGGGTTGCGGGATCTGGCCCTCGAGTCGGACTTCGTCCTCTTCGCCCGACTGCTTGCACGTTTTTCTGGCGACTTTCTCTCTCCTCGATAACGTCGTCCCAACATCCTTTTTCCCTCTTTTTTTCTCCGTTCCTGAGTCTCTTCTTCACCCTAACCCCGTTTTTGGTACAGATTTCGTTTGTAAGGGCCTCACACTCCCGGATCTGGAGAAGTTCGAAAGTCCGATGTTCCGTCTTCCTTGCCGACAGTGTTCAGCGTAAAGGATTCGTCTAAAATCTACTCCTTATGTGTGTAAAGGGTTACGGGATTACTTTTGTGGTGTAAAATGGAGGTTTTGACGTCGATCTCGTATGGTTCGGCTTCGCCGGAGTTTCGTCGGGGTCCTCTGTTCCTTCTCGTTCTTTCACTGTTTTCGTTCTTTGCAGGTCATTTCGGGGTGGCTGAAGGTCGGGGACGAGTCCTGTGACATCCCAGCCTTCGGCCGCCCTTTGTGGGTCATGTGCGAGCGAAAGTCTCAAACTCGTGGATCAACTCGGGATATTTTTTCCTTTATTTCCTCCTCTCGTTCCCACCTAGCTTCCTCAATTTTGTGGTTACGCCACAGTACCTTAATGAAACCTATGTTTCTGTTATGTAAGGCTTTCACTTCTCGGGCCAGGATTCTAATCAGTTTCTCCTGATAATTTAAATCTTCCTCGATTTCGAGAGGTTTTTAGTCTATTACGTGCGTAGGGTCTGCAATATATTTCCTTAACGTGGACACATGAATTATATCGTGTACGCTTGAGAGTGAAGGTGGTAGAGCTAGTTTGAACTCTTCCTCTTCGAACTCTAGATTCCTACGACTAACGTCAGCGTAGCTCTTTTGCCTACTCTGTGCGGTACGCATTCTTACTCTAATTTTCTGTACTGCCTCATTGGTGATGCGGACCAGCTCAGGTCCTACAAGTTCTCATTCTCCTACTTCGTCCCAGCACAATGGGGATCTACATCGTTTTCCATACAACACTTTAAAGGGTGTCATCCCGATGGTTGCTTGGAAGCTGTTATTATAAGAATTCCATTAAGTGCAGTTTAGTGTCCCAACTCCCTGTGAAATCCATAATGCATGCCCGAAGCATATCTTCCAGGATTTGGTTTAATCGTTCCGTTTGGCCATCCGTTTGTGGGTAGAAGGCGGTGCTAAAGTCGAGGCGGGTACCCATCGCTTTTTGGAGTCCGCACCAAAAGGTCGATGTGAAACACGGATCCCAATCCGACACAATTGACACCGGTACCCCATGCAACCTCACAATTTCCTTCACGTACAGTTGGGCCCAATTGTCTACCATATATGTTGCCTTCCCCGGTAGGAAATGTGCCGACTTTGTCAGACGATCCATGACCACCCAAATAACCGTATAGCCCTTTAATGTTTTGGGTTGGCCTATTATGAAATCCATGACAATGTTTTCCCATTTCCATTTCGGTATACTTAGAGGTTGTAGTAGCCCGGCGGTTTTCTGCCTAGGGGCTTTTACTTGTTGGCACACCAAACACTTACTCACGTATTCCGCGATATCCTTTTTCATACTTCGCCACCAGAAGGGTTGTTTCAAATCTTGATGCATCTTTGTTCCACCTGGATGTATCGAGAAGGGTGAGTTGTGTGCCTCAGTTAAGATTTTCTTCTTCATTTTGCTCATGGGTGGCACAGATAAGCGTCCTTGACATAACAATCCGTCATCTGTTGACTTAGAGAATCCGTCCACTAAGCCTACTTTCAATTGGTCTAGGATTTTGCTTAAGCTTGGATCCCCACGTTGTGAGTCTATGATCCTTTGTCTGAGCGTGGGACATTCTGTCAGTCGGGCTATTTTGGCTGCCACTTCTTCAGTTACTACCGCTATGTCAACCTGTTCGGAATCAGTTCGCACTCGTGGCTCCCTGGTGATGAGGGCTGACGAATGTACTGCTTTTCGACTCAGTGCATCAGCGACTATGTTTGCTTTTCCAAGGTGGCATTGATGTCTATGTCGTAATCTTTTACAAGCTCTGACCATCTACGTTGCCTCATGTTCAATTCTTTTTGTGTGAACAAATATTTTAGGCTTTCATGGTCCGTATAGATTTGGGTCTTTTCGCCATACAGGTAGTGTCACCAAATTTTTAACGCGAACACCACTGCTGTCAACTCTAAATCATGTGTAGGATAGTTTTTCTCATAATCCTTTAGTTGGCGTGATGCATACGCAACAACCTTGCCTTGTTGCATCAGTACACAACCCAACCCCTTTTTGGATGCATCACTGTAAATCACGTATACCACAGAACTCTCTGGAACTGTGAGTACTGAGGCGGATACTAGTCTTTTCTTTAGCTCTTGAAAGCTGGCCTCACAAGTATCGTCTCAAACAAAAGGTACACCCTTTTTTGTCAATTGGGTGAGAGGCATGGCTATTTAGCGAAGTCCTGGACAAATCTTCGATAGTAGCCCGCCAATCCTAAGAAACTTCGTATCTCGGTGACCGTTGTTGGGCGTTTCCATTTCGTGACAGCTTCTATCTTTTTGGGATCTCCAAAGATTTCGTCTTTAGACACTACGTGCCCTAGAAACGAAACCTGTCGTAGCCAAAATTCGCACTTGGAGAATTTGGCATACAGCTTATTCTCCCTTAGGATAATTAAGGCTTTGCGAAAGTGCTTTTGGTGTTCTAGGTCTGTTTTCGAGTATATCAAGATGTCGTCTATGAACACGATCACAAATGAGTCTAAGCACTCTTTAAATACTTGGTTCATTAATTCCATAAATACCGTTGGGGCATTGGTGAGACCAAAAGACATCACCACAAATAGTCGGTATATTCCCGTACGCTAGGGCATTGGCGGAATATACATTTAATGTATACCCATCGCTTTTTCGTTCCGTTCGAAGTGGGGTGGATTGTGATGTCCCAAATTGTTTGGGGAGAAGAACAAATCACCATTTATAAGGGTGTGGAAACCTTCCCCTAGTAGATGCGTTTTAAAGCCTTGAGGGGAAGCCCGAAAGGGAAAGCCCAAAGAGGACAATATTTGCTAGCGGTGGATCTGGGTCGTTACAAATGGTATCAGAGCCAGTCACCGGACGATGTGCCAGCCTTCTCGTTGTTCCCTGAAGGGGGGTAGACACGAGACGGTGTGCCAGTAAGGACACTAGGCCCCAAAGGGGGTGGATTTGGGGGTGGTCCCACATCGATTAGAGGAAGGAAAGAGTGTCAGCGAGGACGCTGGCCCCGAAGGGAGGTGGATTGTGATGTTCTACATTGGTTGGGGAGGAGAACAAATCACCATTTATAAGGGTGTGGAAACCTTCCCCTAGCAGACACGTTTTAAAGCCTTGAGGGGAAGCTCGAAAGGGAAAGCCCAAAGAGGACAATATCTGCTAGTGGTGGATCTGGCTCGTTACAGAGCCCATCTCCAAATCACCCTTCGTCATACTTTGTACATACGACCTCACCTACCTTTTCCAACACAATCGATTTTCCCTCAACCTGCCGCACTGGCCTCTTCGCCAACCAAGTCGTCGTCGCCCTTCTAGCCAAAATTGGCTCCTTCGCCCACTGTGGCAACTCTTCCGACTTCAACATTGTCTTTGTCCCTGCTCTAGGTTTCCCCTTCTACTTCTTGGGTTGACATATTCTCGTCGAAGCAAGGTAGCATCGCCGTTGAGCGACGATCCCTCTGTAGTTTTCGATGGGCAAAAAAGTGTTTCTCTACGCCTCCTCTAAACCAGGTTGTTGACATGTTCACGAAAAGTGTTTCTCAACCTCTCTTTGAATTTTTCAAATCCAAGCTTCACGTTCGTTCAAATCCGACGCTCAGCTTGCGGTGGGGTGTTAAGGATATTTAGTAATAAATTATAGTTTATCATATATATCATATTTGATATTTTATTATAAGGCAAATATCTAGATATTTGCCTTCTTACCTTAGATATCTTTTCATTTATTGTTATTTCCATTTATTACTCTTTCCATATTCTTGTAATTTATTTGATTATAAACAAGATAACTTTCACACCATTTAAGTGTGGTGGATTAAACAAACATTCTCAATAGAAAATTGCGTTACTGAGTTTTACTCACCTTGATTTTAAAATGAACTTTAAGTAAGGGCAAGGTCGTGACACAAGAGTGATGAAGAGAAGCTTGGAAAACTCTAGAAATTTGTGATTTTTGAGTTTTATTTATTTGAATTTTGTTAATACACTTATTGGTTATGGTAACTAGGGAACTTTGGTTTTATGTCATTTTCCTTTGAATTTCTTATGGATGAACTACTTTGTTAAATTGCATGTTTTTTTAAAATTCTTTTAGAAAGGGGTACTCTCACCATGATTTTCTAAAATGTATTTTAGTATGTTAGTGACACTTGCATGACTATAATAGTTCTATAAAAATTTGGAAGAGGTTTTGTTTCAAATTTGATTTAGTTTATCCCTTTTGATTAGGATAATAGTGATGTAAAAACTAATACTAAAATAAATTAGAAAACATCAATGTCTAGGAAACTATATATCGTGGTAGTGACTACGATGATTTTTTATGACAATCGTTGTGATCTACACAAAAACACTCTCGAGACTAAATTTTTTTAGTGTTATCTAGAATATCTAAGATTACGAGACATGTTTCAATTTCTGTAGGACAAATAGGATAACATGTTGGCTCTAAGTATTTCTTAGGACACGTGTGTTATCGACTTTGGTGCAAGTGGGAGATTATTGGAATTCCCTAAACGCTCGTAATCAATTATTTATTTTTTAATAATATTTTTTGTAATTTAATATTATCTGTAAAAAAAATTCAAGGTGGTTAATGTAATGTTAAAGAAAATATAGTTGATATATGAGATGATCAAGTTCAAGAAATAACCTAATCCGTCTATAGTACATAGATAACTTTAGGTGTCATATCTAGCAATACTAATATTACAACCCACTTATCATTACAAATGATTCGATCCAAATCCAAATTATTCAGGTAGAAACATCTCCTTGAAAGTATCCTATATCATGAATTTGTATACGACTAAATCACAAAATATTTAAATAATTGAGAAGATTTATATTTATTAAAACGTGACTCGATTTTAATCTTGGGTACAGAGTACAACTAAGAGTTCACATGATTTCTATAATCGTAAATGGTGTGATTTTTCTTGTTCAATTTCTATTAATACATTATAGAAATGCATGGATTTAGTCAGTCAAACTTTGATTGTCACCGTTAATAATAATCAGTCACAAAATGGAGACTGGACTCATTGAGGAGATCATCGATCCTGTAATTCCTGATTGAATGCCTCAAAATTTTTATTATTATTATTATAAATACTAAATTCTTGTTCTCGTACTTGAAATTTTGTCTTAAAAAAAAAAAAAAAAAAAACTTATGAAGCTAAAATTGAAATGTTCTCGACGGATGCAGGATTTGGGACTTGGGACCCGAGAATTTATATGCAAGCTAAGCCTACGAGAGCATCAATCAACCGAACGGCTTGGATGGAAAAGTAAAAGAGTTTTGAAGACAAGAAAAGAACCCGAAGACATTGACCAAGTAAATTATTGTACCCATCACCTATACCTTATTCATGCCAATTGTTTTAATACTTTTATCAATCCTTATATTCAAACATCTAAAGATTTGCAACAAATCCAACAACAATTTATGCATCAAATACACATTTTTATATTCGATAGCACTTTTAATAGAACCAATAACGTTGAACATCACGTTTCTAGATAGCGTCAACCGGATCAATCTGATGATCCTTGAGTTTCCACTACTTTATGGTCATGGTATTCGATTTCACCCCGAACAAGGGTTCATGAAGATCTATCTAGTACAAATAATCTTCCGTATGCATCTTCCAACAAATAATCTTCCGTATGCATCTTCCAAAAATTGAACTCATATCCATCAAACTACTCAATTCCAATCTCTAAGCTTTCCATTTTCACAGATCGTGGTGAAACTAGTATGGCTGGCTCTGATACCGATAATTAAGATTGTACAACTCACATACTCAGATCTAGATGAACACAAAGAATGTACACTAATGGATGATTTCAAATGTGTACAAGAATATAGATAATACAAATAATGTAAAATGTACCTCCTCAACCTTTAATTTTTAAAAATTTGGTATAATTATTATTTGTTATATTATATTATAGTATATTATACATATTTTAGTTTAACAAAAAAAATATATATATATATATATATATAGATTGAATTTTTAACATAAAATACTACAAAAGCTTTTTTGATATATTTAATATAAATGAGCATTTTAAACTTTTTTTTTTTTTTTTTTTTTTTTACATTAAAAAGCTTTTGTTTTGATTTGATTTGATTTTATTTTAATTCAGGTACCTATTAGCTAAAAAATTAAAAGTTTACCCAAACTTTAAAATTTTGAAGGACATTAAATAGGGAATGAATTAGACACAAAATTAAAATGAAAAGGTATCATACCATTCATAAGTACTCCAGTAAACATGGGTGAAGAGGAGAGAAGGTTCCCAAAAGTTGGAATAAGAATGGTTAAATAAGAATGAAGCAAAGTAAAACATATCATGATAATGTTAACCAAACACACCATCTTCCAAAATGAATAGAATTGTGGAAGCCCAGCTCCCACGATTATCTGCTAACTTACAAAGAACAAGTCACAGCCTCAGTTAAAATCATATCAACAGAAGATCAAGAGTTCCAACCTATGAGGAGAGATGCTGAGCAGCGTAGCACACAGAAGTCGAAACCACACGAGGGGGTTAAGAGTGGGAGGGAGAAGGATATTGTGAATGCTGGTCTAGTCAACTACTCGGTTGTCACACTCTTGGCAAGATTCCTAGGTTGGTCACAGTTATATCCCCTAAGAACAGTGAGATGATATGCCAATAACTGCACCCACCAGAACAGAACATGCGAATATCATAATCCAACACAAATATACTGCCATTTTAACCATGGATATCTACCAAAAACTATTCCAAATCTCAATTTACTCACTATCATATCTTCTAGTCTGTTTTATACTGTTACATTATGCTATTTAGAATTAGGATTATTTGATATTTAAGTTCTGTTTTGAAATTTCTTGAAGCATATTAATCTTGGTCAATTTATAAGTTTGATCCCCCCTTCACTCTTATGCCTAATGAATAGTAGGTCTCCAAACTCGTCTAGCAAGTCCTAAATTTTAAAAAATATCTAATAAGGGCATATAAGACATCACATCGAAAGTTTACGGATCAATTAGATAAAACCGGACGAACTTATGATATAACCATCAGCCCTTTAACTCAAATTTCACTAGTATATAAATGAACTATTGTGCTTGTTGTTACGTTTCAGGTCAATCGAGTAACCAACAAAAGTCAGTATAAATACCTGTAATGGAATGATATTAATGACGGGTTGAAGGCAATCCTCGACGTGGGGAACTTCTATTACTCTACAGGAATCTCCAGGGCACACACTTTGGGCATCCCCTTTGAAACACATTACTATGAGGCGACCTTTGCGAGCATGAAGTTGTTGGATGACAGACTGCTGCTTGCTGTTAACAGATTGATTTTTCAGTAAACTAAGTTCCCAGAAAATTTATACAAGTTTACAGCAGCAAGGAATTAAACCTGAAGCAAGCATCACGTGTAGCAATGACAACGATTGGGAGGTTTTCGTCGACCAATGCTAAAGGACCGTGTTTCATTTCCCCGGCAAGCAATCCTTCACTGTGCATTAGGGCCACTTCCTTTACTTTCAAAGCACCCTCAAGCGCTGTAGCATAGTTGTATCCTCTCCCAAATACAAGAAGTGACTGCTCGGCAATCAATAGTTCCGCAAGATCCTTCATTTCCTGATCAAGTTTCAGCACTTCCCTCACTTTGTCTGCAATTATAAATTTCAAAAGTAACTTTAACTTGTGACTTTTGTTACCTAAACAAGAACCCTTTCTGAACGCTCACATCAAAATGGTAAAGACTAATTAGAAAAATGAGGTCTACATCTTGTTTCAGACCTTGAATTTTCGAACCCGTTTCGTTTTGGTTTTAAAACTTTTAAAGGTTTGGTTTTCGTGACTATCAAAATATTATATATTTTGGTCAGCAGTAAATTTTCATAATCATGCGATACTTGACATACTACAACGACGTCTAAAACTGATCCATGAAAATATCAATTGATCAAGTAAACGAATAAAATGTGTCGCTTTTAGGTTCTACGAATATATCAGATGATCTTTTATGCAAAGTCGAAGTACTAAGACAAAACGTTTGAAAGCTTAGAGACTAAAACAAAATAAACATAAGGCTTAAAGTCTAAAATAGGATTTAAAACCGAGCAAATAAATATACGAAGAAGGAATATAAATTAAGTAAAACGAGACTTACTTGGCAAGTCAAATAAGCCATCTATTATAGCCTCTCTTCTTCTTTGATGGGAGATTGAGTCCCCACCAATTGCAAGAGCCATCATGACCATCACAACTATTTGACTTGTGTATGCCTGTTAAGTTTTCTAAGTTAACAAAGGCCATCAATATCAAATTGGATCAAAGAAAAAAAAGGGTTGGGTGAATCAATCTCACTTTTGTACTTGCAACGCCAATCTCAGCACCCGCATTTATATGAATTCCACAATGTGTATTCCTGTCTATTGCACTACCAACCGTATTCGTAATACCAGTGCACAAAGCTCCATTTTCTAAAGCATACTCCAGGGCGTGTAAAGTATCTGCAGTTTCACCAGATTGACTGACAAAAACAGCCGTATCTTCTCTGTATATTGGCCCTTGGCGATCCAAGAGATCACTAGCAATTTCCATTGTAACGGGAACACCTACATCAGACAAGGAAAGCGAAGTACGAAAAGTTCAGTAACCACCAATTTTTACTATTGAAAGGTCTACTTCTAATCTAACAGTCAGTACCAGATAGTTCTTCAAGGATAGGCCTGGCAGCTAAAGCAGCATTATAGCTTGTACCACAACCGACAAAAACGATACGCCTGCTTCGCCTTATTGTTTTAAGGTGATCCTTTAGTCCACCCAGAAGAAGAGTTTTATCTTTAGAAGAAGTCCGACGTATTAGCCTCCCCCTCATAGTGGTCGTTAGAGATTCAGGTTGTTCGTGAATTTCTTTCTGCATGTAGTGCTCATAATTTCCCTTATTTATTTGCTCGACCTCCATTTCAAGAATAGATAGTGCACGTTGGACCGATGCAGGTCTAGAAAGAGATCCACAACTTTTCCCCTTCTCTTTGTCAAACTTCAATATGGATACAGCTCCATCCTAGGGAAAACCACATAAGATCCCTTTGTTTATAACAATCAAAACTAACACTTTCTGTGTAATTTGAACTAACAATTATCAGATTAATTTGCTTTGCTTCTGAAGTTTAGGAAGAGGAATCCTACGTCAAACTATGCCCCAAAGTTGATAAACAACCCTATGGACGTTCCATATTTTGGTGTGATGAGTTGGCGTAAGAAAATATTAAACCTCCCTTCATACTATTAATGATTTATTTCTCAATAAGAACAAGGCTTACACAACTTTCTCATCAGTCAAAACCAACATGTAAAGTTATAAAAGCAAATGCCTGGAAGAAATGAAGAAAAATGCCGAGTTCGAAAGAACAGGTTGAAAACCCAGCTAATTATGGCTGCAACACAAAAGTTCTTAAGGTGTAAATGAAAGAAAATAAAACCTTGATATGAACAACTTCACCATCCTCTATCACCAAAGCTTTCTTTGTATGTTCAACTACGGCATTAGCATCGCTGGATAGGAAAAGTTCTTTCGGGTGTCCATTTTTCGAAAGAAACTTGTCATCGTTGAATGCTGCTGATCCATTGCAGGTAGGTTCAGCTAAATCCTAACATAGGAATTAAAGTAAAAACAAAAAAAGAGGAAGAGAGAAGTTAGAGGCAAGGAAGGTGACATTTCCAAGTGAAGAGTATATTAGTCAAAGTTAACCAATGTATTATAAAAAGCCACAGAACAGAAGTTCCGTTGAAAAAGTTATTTCACCATAACGAAATTTGAACTTGAATGGAGTCTCTCTCTGGTTAGAATTTTAAGCACGAAAGGGAAAATCACAACATCAAATGTGGTTACTGGAATTCAAACATGAACGATGTCTACATTGCAAGTATCATTCCCATGTGACAAGGACAATCCTCATTGAAATCTTGGAACATTTTAGTTATTAAACAAGAATATATATACAAATCATTATAAATATCATAACTTAAAACATGACCTCAAATTTTCCAAAAACTGTTTTCTTACTAACTTCAAAGAGCTATCCTACAAAAGTCAATGTCAAATACTGACATGATGGATAATAATCAGAATAGTATCAGAATACGTTTGGATGTTTATGAAACCCACAGCATAGTATTCATATGCTTTGATTAACTTCAAAGAAAATGGGAAAAAAGAGAAAGTAAAAGATATAAAAGGCGAACTACTCCAAAAAAAAAACTTGGCCTGCCGAGTTGGAGGAGCATATAGTCACTTCTTAACTTACTTTAACTCCAAGGATCAATGGACTACCACGTTTGCAAGCAATCAATTCATTTGGGTAATGTCTGCTTTTGAAAATAAGAGCATAAGCGCCTTCGAGATGCCTCATAACTTCAAGCACAACTTGACTAAATGTGACAGCCTGACCACCTGTAAAACAAGATCATACTCACATGATCCCTCATTAACCGAAATTTGATTTTCTGATAAACACTAGACAAACTATTTAGATGAGAACATCCATAACGTGAATGCGTGGCAGGTGGCATTTCGACTAAAAATACACAAGCAGATAAAAATTTTAAATTACTCATTAAAGAAGCTAAGTGGCCGGTGGGAATTGCTCTAAAGAAGTCTTTACAGTTTCTAATAGAAGTTCAATAGGTAAAAGACTGCAATGATCCAGAAGAATTGTTCCATCTGAACAAATACCAATTACAAAAAAAAGTTATAGGAACTGAGGGAACCAGACAACTATGATAAATTGAATGAAGGTAACCGAGGGCTTTTCTCATAACAAGATATTTCATGTCAAATTAGGCTTCGTCAATGCAGTTTGCCACAGTATGTGAATAGAAAATTGTTCAACTCTCAACAACAATGTACAAGTTATTGTTTTTAAATTCATGGCATCAATAAATAACATATTCTGGTAAACTGCAACTGTGTTTAGCAAAAGTTTATCATACCTTCCGTTGCATTGTCAAAAATAAATTTTGCCAGCTTTGGAATTACTTCCGTGTCTGTATCAGATTCAAAAACAAAACCGTGCCGGACTAGAGTTTCCTTTAAGACCTGAAAATAAGAGTTTCGGTGAAGGTCAAACAGAAGGGCACCTAGTGCAGAGAAAATCAAATATTGGAGCAAACAAAATTATAAAAGTAAAATATAACTTGGAGAGTTATGAATAGTTGAAGATAAGTGCATTACTAGCACGAAATCCCCTCGAGTAGAATACTCATAGAAGTAAAAATATAACTTGGAGCGTTATGAACAGTTCAACATGAGTGTAGCTCGGCATTTAAAACATTTACACCGTTACATGAGGTCAAAGGTTCAAATATCCACTGCTTTCATCGGTTGTATAAGAGAATATAAATAGAGAAAGGTATTGGATATCTCTCAAACAAACCTCATAGTTAGTAACAATTCCATTGTGAACAACCAGAAATTCATTTTCAGGACCAGAGGTCTGAGGATGACTATTCCTTGGAGCTGGCTCTCCATGGGTAGCCCAACGGGTATGTGCAATCCCAGCATGAACAGAGAATTGTTCTTCCAAATTCAAATTGATTGTTTCAACCTCTGAAAATTTTACACTGCCACAATTAGCTTTGACTAAAATTCCAACAACAAAAAAAAAGGTGGTGGTACAACCACAATAAACTATCACCAAAGGAACAAGAGAGAGAAAGGAGCGAAAGCATAAACAGCTGCTTTGCTCTGGCAGTGTCCTTTCTCCTTGTGAAAACAGAGTGTCAAACACAAACCAGAAGTGTGTGATGTGAGATCATGCTGTCATTTCCGGCCATGATCCGACCCAATTACGAACAGTTTACTCACAATCAACTGCTAATTGATACCCAAGAATGAAAATACGACAAACAAATCCCTCTCTTCTCCCAAGTTTTAACGTGAACCAAATAGGGTGAAGATCCGAATTCAGAAGACCGCCATTAATTAAAGAACAGAGAGACAAAAGAAAAAAGTAGAAGAAGAATTACCGGAGTGAACAGATTTGACGAGGGAATCGATGTTGCCAGCCTGACGGAAGACGAGGGGAGGAGGAGGAGGAACGGAATGAGCATTGTTGAGATCGGAAGTGAATTGAGAGTAAAAGGGCGAAGAATCAACGGAGATTCCGGCAGAATCGTAGCCTCTGTACTCCAAACGGCGGAGGCCATTGAACAAGACCTGAAGAATGAAGCGCCTGTCTCTGTGGACATTGTAATTCAAATACGCGAAAATCCCACACATGGTCGTCTCCAAATGGGTGTTCCTGAATCAGATCCGAGCTTTCTCTGGTGTGGAGCTTGAGAAACGTGGAGGAAAGTGCATGTATAGGCGCAGGTGATGCCGGCTATGTCCCCGGCGTTGAAGATTGACTTCCTAATTTTCTTCTTGGAAACCGACAGGGAGTTTGTTCATCTTCCAAACAATTTTTGTAAACCAAAGAGTCGCATCGCCTTCTGAATCTTCCTCATTCCATCATTGTGCCCTTTCCTCGCTCTTTCTCCCTCTATCACCAATTGCGATTCAATTTCTCATCACTTTGTTTCCTCCAATGAAATTGATTTCAAATCTTGAGCAATCCACGAGCTTCTCAATACATTTGTTTATGAACCATACACCAACGGATTTTTCTATACCAAAAGTGTGAAACCCTTCATTTTCTTTGACCCATTGCAAGTATGATCAATTATATATTATAACACACATCTCCATTTCTATAATATATATTATAATCATAAATACAAATTTGGAGTTGAATCTCTACTTTTGCTCGTAAATCTTGTTTCTCTCTCTATTGATTGAGCATGACGAGACATGACATGTAACTCCCGAACATAGTTTATAGGTTAAAGATAAGAAGAAAAGGCCAATATGGTCATTTTACAATTTTTAATGATAGAAAGCGTACAAGAAGGAAAAAGCATCCAAAATAAGGAAAGTTTTATAAAGAAAAATATTAAAATGTAAGAAAATAGGGATTTAAAATTGGAAAAATAACCCCCAAACTAATATTTGTTTAACAATAGCTCTCAAAATAATTGGTGATGATCCCATGGTAAATCATGCCATATAAACTCGAAGGAATATGTGAAAAAAAATGTGGCTCAAATTATCCCAAGTTGTTCTAACTCATGTCACATCACATTAAAGAAGAATCAAACTTTATTTATTCTTTGATTATTCCCTTGTCACAATCGCACTTTTAAAGACAGCGGACTTGTGATTGTACGGTACTCACTTTCCAACGACAAGTGAGCTAAGCCAATTCGTTCTTACATCACCTACGGTCAAGCGACGTATGCTCGAGCCTCTAGCCTCGGTTTTAAGAGAAGGTTTTAAAAAACGAGGGCAAAGATAGATTTTCGAAAGAGAGATTTTTCAAAGAGACGTTATATAAGCAAGCAAGAGAGAAATAACAACTGCTCACAGTATATAACCTTGGGTAGGGAGAAGTTAACAACTAGTTGTATCTCCCTATAATACATTATGAGACATTTCATGTTGACAGACCTAGACATGATATTTTTGAAACGTCATACTTCCTATAAATACAAAAGTAAAACACTAGAATATGAAAAGACATAAAGGGTTGAGTTTGTCATGGGCATGCGGCCATGGACAATATGCCTTGGACGAGCATGACCGTGACAAGTGGATGATAATTTAGAGTTATGGTATTTCATTAATGTATTTTAAGACTTTTTATTTAGTTTAAAGCTACATTTAATTAGTGGTTAATTATAATTATAAAGTATACATAGTGGCTAAATTATGGTCATAACGTATGAAAATTACGACTCTTGGAATGACTCAAGGAAGGTCAAAGAGTTTTTATTTTTGAGGTTGTATGAAGTGATGTATGTTGTCTTTGTAAATGTGACTCGGATAATGTACTAAAATGAGCATTTGTGCTTTCCTTTACCATGTTTAGATTGCATGTTTAGAGTCATTTGACATGATTGATCTTAAGTAAGTAATTTGAATCTCAAAACAAATTTTCTTCTTTGAGATATTCAATAAACAAAATAATCTGAATTTTACTTCCCTTACATTTGGTATCAGAGCTTCTTTTGTGGGTTGATTCTTTATCATTTGGTATTAGAGTTTTCCATTGGGTTGATTCCTTATCACTTGGCCTTCCATAATCTAGCTAAATCCATCTTATTCTAGGCTAAGAATAGCCATCAACGTCTACTAACGAAGGCATATTACATCCTAAGCTTGAAGAGTAATATTATTGGTCTTGGTCAAATGATAAAAGAAGGCAGCAAAGTGGAGTTAATCGACTCATTCCTCAAGATGTTAGATACCAACGAAGCCTTGCTTGTGAAGGTAAATTGGTCGAAAAACCACTTGTACAAGATACTCTTTGAGACCAACTAGAACCCAGCCTCGCTATGACATGCAAGACTTGTGCATGTGAATTTTTAAAATGATGTGAGAGAATAAGATGGCTATGGGGCTACCCAAAATCATACATTTTAACCAACTATGTGAAAGTTTCCTAGTCTCCAAGTAAGCAAGAGTGTCGTTTCCAGCTCAAACAAGTTTTCATGTTGAGTGACCATTGCAACTGGTGCATATGGATTTATTGGCCCGATCACTCTATCGTCAATTTATGGTAACAAGTATTATCCATTACTTGACGATTATAGGCTTTGGGTGTGGGTATATGATAGAGACAAAGAAGAGGCACTGTGTGTTCAAGAAATTTAAAAGCCTCGTTGAAAATGGTTCTGGCCACAAATTAAAAACCTTGCGCACCAACCAAAGTGGTGAATTCTTATCCCAAAACTTCTCACAGTTGTGCAAAGAGTAAGGCATCGACCGTTAAATCACCGCACCGTACGCTCCACAACAAAATGGCATGGTTGAGCAAATAAACCATGTCATAATGAATACCAAAAAAAAAAAAAAAATACTCAAATGATGCAAGTCTCATCGATTTTCTAGGGTGGGGCAATACGACATGCGGTTTACCTTCTAAATCATTTGTTGACAAAGGCGCTGGGTGTCACGATCATGCTCGTCCAAACCCTTTATGTCTTTCCATGTTCTAGTGTTTTACTTTTGTATTTCTAGGAAGTATAACATTTCGGAAAAATCATGTCTAGGCCTGTCAGACATGAAATGCCTCAGAATGTACTATAGTGAGATATGACTAGTTGTCAACTTCTCCCTGTCAATAGTTATATACTGTGAGCCGTTGTTGTTACTCTCTTGCTTGCATATATAACGTCTCTTTCAAAAATCTCTCTTTGCCCTCATTTTCTAAAACCTTCTTCTTAAATCGAGGCCAGAGGCTCGAGCAACGTCGCTTGGCCATAGGCGACATAAGAACGAATTGACTTAGCTCACTTGTCGTTGGAAAGTGAGTATCGCACAATCGCAAGTCCGTTGCCATCAAGAGTGTGATTGTGACAAGTGGTATCAGAGCTTTGTTAGCTCCATGACATAGCAAAGACCGAAACTATGTCGACGACAAAGTCAACACCCAAATCACAAGCCGACCGACTTAATTTAATAGAGGAAGAAATGTTGTTCCTCAAAGAAGTCCTTGACACCATCCGCTACCTGGAAGCACGGGTGACAAAATTGAATGGAAAAGTCATAGAAATCGACGCAATGGACAATCGCCTTGATGGGTTGCCAATCGCAAAGCTAATGTTTCGAGTGGCCTCGCTCGAAGAAAGAGTTGCTCCTACGAGCAGCTCAAGACCTTTTGGTAGCCCCGATAGCTCTGTCATGCACAAGGAGGGACGTGGCGAAGAGTTCGACATGCTACAAAATACCATGATGAATATGTTTAATGGATTAGCTGACGAATTCAAAACAACGATCGATGCCATCCAAGAAAAGATGGCCGACATGAACACCCGAATTGGGGTGACCATGAAAGCCGTGGAGAACGTCACGGTTAGGAAAACTCATACAGGATCCAACAAACTGAAGTTTCCCTACCTCAAACCTTTCAAAGGGAACTGGGACGCCAAAGAGTTGGAGAACTTCATCTTTGATGTCGAACAGTACTTCAAAGCCACAACGGCTTGTACAAACGACAGAAAAGTGACAGTAGCCTCAATGTATCTAATAGACGATGCAAAACTTTTGGTGGCATACGAAGGTGCAAGACATCGAGAATGGATTATGCACCATTGACTAGTGGGAAGACCTCAAGAAAGAATTGAGGGACCAATTCTTCCCTGAAAACGTAGAACATGTGGCAATGGAAAAACTAATAACCCTGAAACAAACTGGAAGCATAAGGGACTATGTCAGGCAGTTTTCGACCCTGATGCTAGATATCAGGGGCACGTTAGAGAAAGACAAAGTATTTTTCTTTATAAATGGGTTACAACCATGGGCCAAAACAAAAATACACGAGAAAAAGGTTCAAGACCTAGCTACCGCAATCGCCAGCGCCGAGAGACTCCTAGACTTTGGGAACGAAGCGAGTTTCCAAAGAAGAACAACACAGGCCCCAAACACTGGAGGCAAAACATATAGACCACCAGGTCATCGAAATGAAGGCCCCAATTGGCCAAACGAAAGTAACGACAGACCAAGTGGGTGAATAGACAAACCTCCTCAGAATAACCAAGTGGAGACATCTCGAGGACCTTATCCTCAAAAGAACTACCCGACGGCACCCTTACAATGCCTGTTGTGTAAAGGCCCCCACAAACTATCCTACTATCCTCATCGGGCCTCTCTCAGTGCACTCCAAGTGTCTATTCAAGAGAGCAATGACACTGGAGTCAAGACTATGCCAGACAAAAGGGAAGATCAAGACAACCTCCGAATGGGTGTGCTTAAATTATTGTCAGCCCTCCAACGGAAGGTCGACCCAAAGGAGATAATAGAGAAAGGGCTCATGTTCGTAGATGCAACAATAAACTCCCGACCAAACAAGAGCACCTTGATAGACTCAGGTGCGACCCACAACTTCATCGCCGACCACGAAGCACAAAGATTAGGACTCACCATAGAAAAGGATCCCGGAAAAATGAAAGCTTTCAATTCCGAGGCCTTGCCTATTGTGGGAGTCTCCAAAAAAGTCCCCTTCAAATTAGGGACTTGGACAGGAGAAATGGACCTTGTTGTGGTTCGCATGGACGACTTCGACGTAGTACTTGGATGGACTTTCCCCTAGAACACAAAGTTATACCAATGATACTAGCGAAATGCTTGGTGATCACCGACCACGACCCCAAAGTAATACTTGCAAGCATCAAGCAACCAGGTAATCTTAGAATGATCTCAGTCATACAATTAAAAAGATGACTCGCATGAGAGGAACCTTCATTTATGGCTATACCCCTGATGGAAGAAATGACCATTGAGGAAATTATTCCAAGCAAAATCAATGATGTACTAGACAGTTATGCTGACATAATGCCAGGAGAGCTTACCACAAACACTACCACCCCGTCGAGGCATTGATCACGAAATTGAACTCCTCCCCAGGGTTAAACCCCCAGCAAAGAACGCATACCAGATGGCTTCCCCTGAGCTAGCCAAATTGAGGAAAAATCTAGATGAGTTGTTGACAGCAGGATTCATCCGCCCGGCAAAGGCACCTTACAAAGCCCCCGTACTATTTCAGAAAAAGAAGAATGAGATGTTGTGTCTGTGCATAGATTATAGAGTCGTATACAAGGTGATGGTACGCAACAAATACCAACTATCGATAATATCCGACTTGTTTGACCAGCTTCACGGGGCCAAATACTTCACAAAGTTGAACTTACGATTAGGGTACTACCAAGTACATATCACCGAAGGGGACGAGCCCAAGACGGCGTGTGTAACAAGATATGAGGCCTTTGAGTTCCTGGTAATGCCCTTTGGCTTGACAAACGCCCCAGCTATGTTTTGCACGTTAATGAATCACGTTTTCTACGAATACCTGGATCAATTCGTCGTAGTATACCTCGACAACATAGTTATATACAGTACAACCTTGGAGGAACACAAGGTGCACCTGAAGCTAGTGTTTGACAAGCTGCAACAAAATCAGTTGTACGACAAAAAAGAAAAATGTGCCTTCGCACAAACATGTATCAACTTCCTTCGACATGTCATCAGTTGTGGATAGATCGGTATGGATAACGATAAGATAAAAGCTATCCAAGAGTGGAAAATCCCTACTTCCGTATCCGATGTGCAATCCTTCCTAAGATTGGCAAACTACTATAGGCAGTTCATCGAAGGGTTTTCACGACGAGCTGCCCCATTAACAGAACTCCTGAAGAAAGACCACCCTTGGTCGTGGTCAAATGAATGTCAAATGACCTTTGAAGATCTGAAGGCAACCATGACGAAGGGTCCTGTTCTCAAATTAGTAGATGTTACTAAATCATTTGAAATAGAGACAGATGCTTCCGACTTTTCTCTAGGCGGTGTACGTATTCAAGAAGGCCACCCCATCGCTTATGAAAGTTGAAAGCTCAATGATGCTGAAAGGATGTCTCTGAAAAAGAAATGTTGGTTGTGGTCCATTGCCGACGAGTCTGGAGACAATACCTCTTGGGATCACAATTTGTAGTGAAGATGGATAACAGCGCCATTTTTTACTTCTTCGATCAACCGAAATTGATGGCAAAACAAGCTCGGTGGCAGGAGTCGTTGGCTGAATTCGACTTCAAATTTGAACACAAGGTAGGAAAGAGTAACCAAGCAGCCGACAAGCTGAGTCGGAAGGGCGAACATGCGGCCTTGTGCATGTTAGCCCATATTCACTCAAGTAAGATCGATGGATCGATGTGCGACATCATCAAAGAACATTTATATAAAGACTCATCAGCTAAAGTCGTCGTTGAACTAGCCAAAGCTGGGAAGACACGACAGTTTTGGGTCAAGGGAGACCTTCTAATGAAGAAACAAATTATACGTTCAAAGAACAGGAGAATTGAGGAAGAAGCTCATTTAGGAATGTCATGATACTTTATGGGCCGGACACCCTGGGTGGCAACGAACATATGCCTTAATCAAAAAGAGATACTTCTGGCCAAATATGCGGGACGACATCATGCAGTACACCAAGACGTGTCTCATCTGCCAACAGAACAAACTCGAGAAAGCCAAAGTCTCGGGGCTCTTGGAACCTCTACCCGTGCCAACAAGGCCTTGGAAAAGTGTGTATCTGGACTTCATAACACACCTCCCAAAAGTCGGGGAATATGACGTCATCTTGGTTGTCGTAGACCGATTCTCGAAATACGCGATGTTCGTTCCCACTCCCAAATTATGCTCAGCTGAACTAACAGCCCAACTATTTTTCAAACACATTGTAAAGTTATGGGGCATTCCATCGAGCATCATCAGCGATAGGGATGGTAGATTCGTTGACACATTCTGAACCGAGTTATTCGTCTTCTTGGAAACGACTTTAAACATCTTCTAGAGCTATTATCCTCAAACCGATGGACAAACGGAACGGTTCAACTACTTGCTCGAAGAATACTTACGTCACTTCGTCGACGCTTGCTAAAAGAACTGGATACAACTACTAGATGTCGCCCAATTCTGTTTCAATTGTCAAACGAGTTTGTCTATGGGAAAGAGTCCCTTCGAAATTGTAAGTGGACGACAGCCGACCTTGCCTCATATTATTGATCATCCTTATGCAGAAAAAAACTCTCAAGCTCAAAATTTCACCAGGGAATGAAAGTAGACAATAGATATAGCCCGGACATATTTGGAGAAAGCTTCCAAGCATATGAAGAAGTGGGCGGACAAGAAGCGTCGCCCCCTCCAATTCCGAGTAGGAGACCAAGTCCTCATCAAGTTGAGACCAGAACAAATCAGATTCCACAGTCGAAAGGACCAGAGACTAGTTCGAAAATATGAAGGCCCGATTGAAGTCCTTAAAAAGATCGGGGCTACTTCCTACAAAGTTGCGCTACCCACATGTATGAAAATCCACCCAGAAATTCATGTGATCAACTTGAAGCCCTATCACCCTGACCCAGATGTCGACCAGCGAAATGTAATCACTAGACTGAGTATCGATCTGAAACAAAGAGACACCAAAGAAATAGAGGAGATCCTAGCCGACAGGGTTAGGAAGATAGGAAGACCCATACGGAAGATTTCTGAATTCTTTGTCAAATGGAAGAATCTCCATGTAAAAGAAATCAGCTGGGGACGTGCCGAAGATCTAGACTCTGCCGCCACCCACATCGCTAGGTTTGAAAGTAGTCGGTTGACAGAGACGTCAACCAATTAGGTGGGGGAAGATGTCACGGTCATGCTCGTCCAAGGCGTGTTGCCCATGGCCACATGCCCATGACAAGCCAAACCCTTTATGTCTTTCCATGTTCTAGTGTTTTACTTTTGTATTTCTAGGAAGTATGACGTTTCGGAAAAATCATGTCTAGGCTTGCCAGACATGAAATGCCTCAAAATGTATTAGAGGGGAATATGACTGGTTGTCAACTTCTCCCTACCAATAGTTATATCCTGTGAGCCGTTGTTGTTACTCTCTTACTTGCATATATAACGTCTCTTTCAAAATCTCTCTTTCAAAAATATTTCTCTGCCTTCGTTTTCTAAAACCTTCTTCTTAAACCGAGGCTAGAGGCTCAAGCATACGTCGCTTGGCCGTAGGCGGCATAAGAACGGTTTGACTTAGCTCACTTGTCGTTGGAAAGTGAGTGCCGCACAATCGCAAGTCCGCTGCCATCAAGAGTGCGATTGTGACACTGGGCACTCATACCCCCTACGAAGTATGGTTTGATAAGAAACCTCACTTCGAGCATATGAGAATCTTCGGTTGTATAGCACATGTTAAGACTATCGAGCCATATATCAAGAAGCTTGATGATAGGAGCCAAAAGATGGTGTACTTTGGCGTAGAGGATGGGATCGACACACAAGTTGTATGGTCCTCAACATGAGAAAATGCACGTGAGTAAATATGTCGTATTCAAAGAAGAAAAGAAGTGTGATTGATAAAGTATTAGTGAGAACAACTAGACTATTGCAAACTATTGCAAAGTTCACAATTCTAGAAGACGAGGAGACAAGGTAGACCTAAAAAGTGTGTCAACATCAATACCAAAAAGTCCACACGCCGAATTACTAGTGACTCTAAAAGACGTGGAGTTCTTATATACAAGAAAATTCATACGAGAGTGCAAGAGGATCCACATCAGATGATGGACTAAAGAAATTTTTTCCTCTCTTTAAAATCTATATAGATGCTTTGAAGAAGAGTTAGATCCCAACGAGCTAGTGTTGCTTTCTGCCGAGGAGCCAACTAAGACAACGTTGTACTTGAAGCAATTAAGAAAAATAAGATGTGAGCACTTATCAACATATCGCTCAGTCACAAACCCATCAGTTTGAAATGGATGTTTAAGCTGAAGAAGAATAGTGAAGGAAACATCATCAAGCACAAAGCAAGACTTGTAGAAAAGGCAAACATGTAGGAACAATGAGTTGATTTTAAGGTCTTCAAATAAGTGTTCCTAAATGGTGACCCTAAAAGAAGTAATACATTGCCCAACTTGAAGGCTTCGTCGTCCAAATTGAAGAGCACAAAGTATACAAACTCTCAAAGACCCTCTATAGTCTATGATAAGCACCGAGGGACGTGGATCCTACACCTAGACAAGAGCTTGAAGAGTTTTAGTAGTTCATGAAGTGATCACAATAGCAAGCCGTGTACACAAGAACTTATTAAGCTAAAACACTCATAGTTGGCTTGTACGTTGATGACTTAATCATCACTGGTACAAGTGTGAGACATCAAAGAGCTCAAACAACAAATGATGAAAGAATTTGAGATGACTGATCTCAAATTACTCACATACTACCTCGATATTAAAGTGGACCAGAAAAAAGATTGAATCATGCTAAAGTAGTTAGCCTATGCGAAGAAGATGTTGCAACAATTTAAGATAGTTGGGTGTAATCCAACCACGTATACCATGGAAACAAAGTACCGCTCGAAAAAGATGTTGAAAAAAGCTTGGTAAATTCTACTGAATATAGGTGTGTCATCGAAAGTCTAAAGTACATACATATTTTTTTTCAAACCAAACCATTCTTATTGATTTATTCAATTTTTTATTTTTAATAAAAGTAAAAAGGTTAATTTATAAAACATTTATCTATTTATTTTAAAAATATTTATTAATATTTGCAAAAAATAAAAATAGTATCTAATAGATTAATTAAAAAAAATACATTTCTAAATATTTTATCAAATAGATTCTATCTTTTATTTATTTATTTATTATTATTATTATTTTTGTATAATTAATATAAAATTTAAAAGAAATCAATTAAATAACAGAGCCCCAATAAAAGAAAAAAAGTCCGAAATTGATATATAAGCCGGAAACGAGGTTAGTTGGACCTTTCATATGGATCCCTTCGTCAATCCATTGAAAATGGTATCACCCATTTAACCATCCATTGACTTTCCTATTTCTCTCTTTCTCTCTCTCACTCTCTCTTTTCAATTTTCTTCTTCGAGTAATTAATCGGTAGTCAAAACAGTACAATCGAAGGATGTCGGTAAGGCCATGGAATTGAACAGACAGCGGCACTGCCAGATTTGAGAGACAGAGACGTGCGAATTAACTGTTTCTATCTATTTGTTTATTCAAAATCAAGTGAAGATTCAGACCAATTCTTTTCTCTTGGCTCAACGCGGTTCATTCTATTCCCCTGTTTCTAATTTTGTTTCTTCACCTTATTCTCTACTTCGAAGCGTTTTCTTGGTAACCCGTTGCTGTTAGCCCATAAATCTGAGCTGGGCGTCGTTTTTTTATCAAATTAGGTTCTGGGTTTTGCTTGAATCTCTGTTCTATTTGTTGGGGGTTTGGTTTTGATTATGGAGATTGCAAGACTTGCCGTAGTGAGCTTCTTGCTGGTGATTTCGTTGTTGTCAACTGGGGATTGCAATTTGGTGTTCAATGTTCATCACAAGTTCAAGGGCCGCGAGAGGTCCTTGGAAGCGTTCAAAGCCCACGATGTTCTCCGTCGCGGTAGATTTCTTTCTGCTATTGATCTCAACTTGGGCGGCAACGGACACCCTTCTGAATCTGGGTTAGTCTTGATTTCTGTTGTGGTTATTTAGCATACTGAAATTTCTGTAGTTTTTGTGCGGTGATCTTGTATGTAATTGCTTGTTTAGTGGACAATTTACTACATATCTCAGGTATTCTGTTGTGATCTTTCAAACAAGACCTGTGTGATTGGATCCTGTTCTACCTCTTTTAAGTATATACCATATGGAATTTGGATCTTTACCTTTTTTGTTTTGACTTTATGAAATCACTGCTCAAGTTTTTAGTTGCTTATGGATTTGGATTTTTGTTCCTCGTTTTAATGGATTTGTTCGAGTCGAACGTGGCAGATCGGCCAGTTCCTTTTTCTTGTATGATAAAAGAGAGTATTATTGTTCACTTTATCATATTCGTTGTTGGATGGTGGAAACTGGAAATACTTATATGTTCAATCTTCTCTATCGGTTGGATTAGGCTGTATTTCGCTAAAATCGGGCTTGGGACACCAGCAAAGGACTATTATGTACAAGTGGATACAGGAAGTGACCTCCTATGGGTCAATTGTGCAGGCTGTACGAACTGTCCCAGGAAAAGTGATCTTGGTGTATGTCTCTTGAACTTTAAATTCTTAATTATATTCAGAACTACATCAAACATTTGTCGCTTGTCATCGTCTTCGATGGATCAAAGCTTCACAAGCAATACTCTGTTTATGTTACAGATAGAATTGACACTATACAATCCATCGAGCTCTAGTACTTCAAACTTGGTAACTTGTGGTCAAGATTTTTGCACTTCCACATACGACGGTCCGATTCCTGGCTGTAGGCCTGAACTACTCTGTGAATATAAAGTTGCATATGGAGATGGAAGCTCAACTACAGGATATTTCGTGAAGGATCATGTAGTACTCGATCGAGTGACGGGAAATTTTAAAACTGAATCTACAAATGGGAGTATAGTATTTGGGTAAGAATAGCATTTTATACATTTTCTTTTGTTTTTGCTCTGTGTCCATCAATTGATCTTTTGGGACTATATAGAAAAGTTCAAGTTCAAGTTCAAGTTCTTTTATATGAATTTCTATTTCTTGGCATCATGAAATTTTATACATCTACAATGAATTAGTGAAAAAATGTTTTTAGATAAATATTAGTAAACCTAACCCATCGTCTGTTTAACTTTTGACGTATTTTATAGTATATAGTGTATATTTAACGATGAATAAAGTACCTACCAAGGAAAAATCGTTATATTTCCCATTCTCCTCTCAAGTTGTTCCTCTGCTTCGGTTATTTGTTTCGACATATTTCGATCATGGACAATTTTCAACACCTACTTAATGACTTTGTGAAATGCATCGATCATTCTGGTTTTCTGTTTTTTTTTTTTCTTTTTCGTTCATACTTATTTTGTCTTCCTTGATGGACGGATGGATAGTTGTGGCGCTCAACAATCTGTCCAACTAGGTGCAACATCTGCAGCACTTGATGGGATACTTGGTTTCGGACAAGCAAATTCATCCATGATTTCGCAGCTGGCTTCATCAGGAAAAATTAAAAGAATTTTTGCACATTGCTTGGATAATATTAATGGAGGTGGAATTTTTGCCATTGGGGAAGTGGTGCAGCCAAAAGTTCGCACCACTCCATTAGTACAGCAACAGTATGTTACACTTACTTGCAATTAGTACTTTTCGACACCTTCAATCGAAAACATTCTTCTTCCTTTTTTTAAGTAGTAGCCTTGGACTTAGTTATTTCATGATGCACTGTAGGGCACATTACAATGTGTTTATGAAGGCAATTGAGGTTGGCGATGAAGTGCTGAATCTCCCCACGGATGTTTTCGACACTGATTTAAGGAAAGGAACAATTATCGACAGTGGCACGACGTTGGCTTATTTACCAGATGTGATTTATGAACCATTGATAGCAAAGGTACACTATGTAAAAAATATTTATTTCTAGTTTAAGTTTGATAGCATTAAGTGTGTTTCAGAAACTGAAGCTGTATATTTACTATGCTAGATTTTTGCAAGGCAGACTGGATTGAAGTTGCATACTGTTGAAGAACAGTTCACCTGCTTCGAATACGACGGAAAGTAAGATGGCATGATACCTACCTGGCCAAGTTCTATCGATCTTCGCCAAGCATTTAAAATAGCAATCTCGTTGTTCTAGAATCGATATTCAATTAGGGATCCTCCTTTTACAAGATTGTTTAATGTGTTGCTAGTTTGTCCTCTTAATTTGGTCAGGTTTTTTATTGATTCATGAGTAAAGATTTAGTAGCTTTATCTTAGGAGATACCCTCTAGGACCCCGAGTTCATTTTCATGTCGAAAACTTAATAACTTGAAACTTCGTTATCCCTAAGAGTTGGTCTTGGTATAAGAGAAGCCTTTCGGGACGTGATCACGAGCATAATAATGTAAGAAATGGGGCCCTTGACAAGAGTTTAGCATGCTGCATAGTATTCTTGACCTGATGAAAACATTCTTATGAATCTCAGTGTATTAAAAGTTTTCACTATCTGGAAATTTCTTAAGTTTCTCATTTGGGTTTTATGTTCTTCATGCAGTGTTGACGATGGATTTCCTACTATTACATTTCATTTCGAAGATTCGTTATCTTTGACTGTTCATCCTCACGAGTATCTATTTGATATTGCGGTGAGTGAAATGAGCTTGGAACGACAAGCATCTTAGCAACTAGTTTTTAAATCAAATAATTGATATTACTTAGGAAGATCAAATTTGAAAATCTCTGCGTGTAAAGGGAGATACCGATACCGGGGTAGCCTTAAAAGCGTATTTACAGAAACTTCCCTGAGATAATTTTTTGTTAACCTTTCTGATCAAATTTGCAGAGTAATAAATGGTGCGTCGGTTGGCAGAACAGTGGTGCCCAATCTAGAGATGGAAAGGATATGATTCTGTTGGGAGGTTAGTGAAAAGACAATGAACATTTCTATTATATTTCATCGCTTCTGCTCATGAAACTTCGTTATCTATAACGGCTCAGGCCCACCGCTAGTAGATATTGTCCTCTTTGAGCTTTTTCTTTCGGGTTTCCCTCAAGACTTTAAAACGCGTCTGCTAGGAAAAGGTTTCCACACACTTATAAAGATTGTTTCGTTCTCTTCCCCAACCATCATTGGTGGGATCTTGCATTATCACTCCCTAAGACTTTGGATCTTGCATTATCACTCCCTAAGACTTGAAACTTGAGTGAATCCCTACTTTAATGCTACACTGTTGAACACTTCGACACTTTAGTTCGGCTAGCATGTCCATGTCTAACACATGTCACACTTGAACACTCCGACACTTGTTGAACACTTGTTAGCACAATGAATATGTTAGACACTAGCGGTACAAAGTTGATATGCGTCCAACGTTTATTAGACACTTAACAAACAGGAGTTTGAACAAATTTCGAGAGTGAACAGTATTAAGTTCATTTTTTAAGCATATAAATGGATTAAACTTATTGATTTTGTCGTGTTGTGTTGTGTTGTATCCATGCTCCTTAGTAACCACCCCCAAGATATAAAACTAAAATGGTGTTCCTTTCCGGGATTGTGCATATTATTGTTAATCCATTTTTCCCATTTGTTTCTGATTTCAGATTTGGTGCTTCAAAATAGACTCGTACTCTACGACTTGGAAAATCAGACCATCGGCTGGACGGAGTATAATTGTGAGTTATTTATTTAGCATTAGAAAACTTTATGTAACCGCCCAAGCCCACTGCTAGCATATATTATCCTCTTTAGGTTTTCCCTCTCTGGCTTCTCCTCAAAATTTTTAAAACGTGTCTACTAGGGAGAGGTTTTCACACCCTTATAAAGAATGCTTCGTTCCCCTCTTCCAGCCGATGTGGAATCTCAGAATCCACCCTCCTTCAGGGCCCAGCTCCTCGCTGGCACGAGTGATCTAAGAAAGGACCCCAATCCAAATTTGATAATAAGAGTAGGAAAACTAGAAAAGTCGATTCGTGTTGTTAATATCTTGATTGAAACAGCAGTGCGACAGGTTGGGTAGAGTAATAAATAATGAAAAGTTTGATTCCTTTTGCCCACATGCCCTTAGTGTATTAAATATTCACAAATTGGTGTGAATCTGTTCCAATGGGGGCATTGTTGCAGGCTCTTCAAGCATTAAGGTGAGGGATGAACACAGTGGAGCCATATACACAGTGGGGCCTCATAACCTTTACTCAGCTTCTTCTGTAAGAGTTGGAACAATATCATCAATGCTGCTGTCAATACTACTACTGCTTACTGTTCTTCATTCTTTTACAAATTAAAAGGGATTCTTTTCAAACTCATATCAATTTTTTCAATGTACATATTGTGCTCTGCTGCCCATTTCATTCTTTTTCATTATTCACTTCCTTCTTTATCATCATCCATTTGGAAGTACTGAAGGATTCTTTGGGCGTTGTCAAAAACTTGTATTGTTCTCATTGATATTCATAACTTCAACGATCTTTCCTTTAACATTTGCTTATTGGCCTCAATTTTAATCGTAATCGTATAGAAACAATATTGTAATGTTTATTGGTGTATTATTGATCGAGTGTTTAGTTTACTGTTTTGGGAGCGGAGAGTCCGAGTTAGCTTAACCGATCTCATGTTTGGTATGTCTTTTCTTATTCGTTAGGTTTGCTATAGTATTTCGTTATTACTTCTTGGGTTTGTTATTATATATACAGAAATCATATGTAGCCTTGTACCTAGGGGTATACATTCAACCCGACAACTCAGATCAACCCAATCCGAATTATAAGGGTTGGGTTGGGTTGGATTAACATTTTCTGGTAGGGTTTGGTTCGTTTTTTTGAACTCGATTTGAATCGGTTCGATTTTAGGTTCGTGGATAAAGGCTTCGGGTTGTTCCGAACCAAATAAAAATATATAAATTATGTTGAGGATCTTTCCGTATTAATAGGTTTGTCTGTCTAAGGACACCCACACCCAAATTCGATGCCAAGATATACATTTTTTTGTTTAATTTCTTTTATATTATTTTATTACTCTATATATTATTTTATTATTTTTAATTTTTTGTTTAGGTTAGGGCTATCTAATTTTATCTAATTTTATTATGCTCACACATTGCAATTAAAATATTTTATAGTATTTTTTTTTTTTTTTGTTAACGTATTTAAATTAATCTATCTTTATTGTTTATTTAATTTGTAGATCTATTTTAACCAATTTTTCAAGAACTGTCTCTAGTTTTATAATAATGTTGAACTATGTTAATATATTACCATTTTCACATGTTATTTTTTATTAATTTTTTTATAGGAATAATTATAGATCGATTTGTGTTTATTTGTAAATTTTTAATATATTTTATCTAAGATTGTATTCGAATAATTATAAACGGCAGATAAATAAAACTTTTAAAAAAAAATTTGACAACTAAAACCCAACCTGAAAATAGAGGGTTGGGTTAGGTTGGATTGTGAAAATTTTCGGATTGGATTGGATCAAAAAAAATTCCTCCACCAAACCCAATCCAAGTCACGTAGACCTCTACTTGCACCAAACAAACTCAACCTAAAAATTATTTGGAGTTCGTAAACTTTATGTGTTTGAAGAATTTCTATGTATTTTTACATATTGATAAGTTTTAAAACAATTAATTAAATATTTACTTTACAAAATAATTATTTAAAAAGAAACTCCGTGGAGTCATCCGACACTAACTTTTTCAGACCATATTCGTTCTTTTCGTGTTATATTCTTACTTTTACCTAAAATCCATTAAAAAAAAGGTGGGCTAAAAAATACTCAATAAGATATTCTCTTATCGGAGTCGGACGTGTACACAAACATATAGTATTAACAAGAAAAAATGAAGTCACTCACTCGTGACTTGTCCTTAATCTAGATCATCTAGCTCAACCCGAAACAACACATGGAAATACAGACCATTCAATTCTTATGTAAATAATAAGTTCTAAAAAAATATAGATTACTCACGTGACCTAAAACAATGTTTTGATTGTTTGGAGAAATCATAAACTAAAATTAAGGCACATCTTAGTATGACTTGGACTCTCTTGATGATCTTGATGGCTGATTACCCAAACACACCATGTGCTACAAAATTATTTTTATTCACATCAATCATATCAAGCATAAAATTAGTCCAAACGTATTTATAACAACATGCTTAAGGTATATCATAACCATATAAGTAGGGCTATATACGTGCATGTATATCCAACATTTTTATAAAACAAAAAAAAAAAAAAAAATTGACTCCTACGGTATAGTCTCTTACCTCGAAGAATTCATAGCAAGCATGGTCTTACTCATCCCGTTCATCCTCCAAACAAATTCAAGTCTTTTTATTCTTCCATATTCTAAAATATTGTATAAAAATTTAAAATGTTTCTCTTTCCATACTTGGAAATTGATTTCAATTTAGTCCAACTCCTCTGGAAAGAGTACAAATTACTTGGTCTTCATCTCGTCCTCTCGTTCTTATGTAGTCTTTTTAGACGGGTGATTCCACCATAGAACTTTAACCAGCGCAGTTTCTCGACTACGTTTTCACTTTTCTAGCTAAAATTTGCAGGAACTTCTCTTCATATCTTAAACTCTCACCCAATTGTAAGAACTTGAAATCTATCATGTGAGATGGATTTGCTATGCATCGTCAAACATAGATACATAGAATACGTTGTGCACTCACAAAAGTGCAGGTAGCAAGGCCAATCGGTAAGCTACTTGCCCCACACATTCCAAATCTTAAACAGAAGTGCAGGTAGTAAGGCCAATGAACAAGGATATACATGTCAATTATAGATATTCTTGATGTGGTTAAATTCATAGGTGTAGATAAAAAGACACAGATTTTCAAATAAGATTAATGACAAAGAGTTGAACATAATGGAAGAAAGTAGACTAAAACTAGACTTTCTCACTTATTACCATTATAGAGTCTATAAGTTTTCTCTATTTCGTATTTGCACATACGAGATATGCCAAATGGATGTTTAGAATTATTTTATGAAAATGAATCTTAAAGAACGCACCTACCCAAATTATTTGATGGATTTTTCTCATATATTACGCAGTGTAAATGACGTAAGACTTCAATCTAACATAAAAAGGTGACTACCTACCTAATTCCAAATTCTCGATTTGGAATGACTCCGTATATCCTATGAATAGAGATTTCTAAGATAAATGTGAACTTAGTCTTGGACATCTTATATTGACAAAATTGTTGTCAAGATGTAATTTCGAAGAATAAGTAATGCATCATTCTTATCTCGGACAAGTGAGAGAACACGTTGAATATAGAGCATGTCTTGTCAGTTTTAGTGCAAATGATTTCATAATTAATTATTTAATTATCCAAAATCATTAATCTAATCGGATCATATTAAAAAAAAAAAAATCACAAAAGGTTTATAATACATGAATGAACTCAAATGTCTTATCTCGAGTAACCCTTTTGATTCGACCCATTTTGTAATTGTTACAAATAATTTGAGTGAAACGACCGAGGAGCCGTACCGGGTGTCATGAAAGCCTCACAAGATTCAAACAATGCGCACCCTACATCAAACCAAATTCAACACAAGATTTGCAAACCAACTTGAATCTACGGCCTTTACTTTACTTACAATCACTAAATTTGTTGCCAACATTACAAATAACAGACAATTATTACAACCAAATTTATGAGAACAATAACGGATGCCAAGTCGTTTACCTATCTACTATCATCATACTCTACAAAACTCGATTTCTACCGGTACGAGAGAGTCGATAAATTTCCCAGACACACTAATAAGGCCGGTCCGACCTCTCTCAACTTCAATTTGTATGACTCCTTTTATTCTCACTCTCTAAACAGAACAACAGAAGCAAGAAAAATGAGATATAATAAAATCGTACCAAAACAAAGGCACTGATGAATCTTATGTACTTCCATCACTTCCGGCTGGCCTTATCTTCTTTTCCAGGATCGAATCTCGGCAGGTTTACCAGAGTGTTTACGCGCGAGACCCCTTCCAGGGCAGACCATTCTATTCCCATTTCTGACTGTTCTTCCTCCTTCCATTCATCTTCTTCTTCTTCTTCGCTTCCATCCTGCAAAATGTTCTTGCTCGTTTCGATGGTTCCTGAACGATTCAGACCATTTGGGCCACAGAGATTTTCAACCACAACTGCTGTACTGACTTGATCTACTAAGCTTTGTTGCTCATCCAGTTTGTTATTGGAAGCAGAAGATGGATTGCTGGAGTTTGAGTCAAGGAAGAGGCAAATGACCGCACAGTCATCCATCTTAGAAGTTGGGTATTTATGTTTCCATGCTTTAATGGCAGTCTCCACCAGAGTTCGAGCTGCAGTAGTACGTTTTCGAGCTGATGCAACGATATCTACGACCTCTTTGTTTGACAGAACATCCCATATCTGAAAAATGAAACACAAGAAATCAAACACTCCAGACATTAGAAAAAATGGGAGGAAAATCGTGTTTTGAAAGAAAATGGTACAAGAAATTGATCTCATACTCCATCTGAAGCCAGAACAATGAATTCGTCTTTTTCAGTGAGCCGTCGATATGATATTTCAGGTACAGCGATAAGACCAAAGTCTTTGAGGCAGAAATCTCCAAATGCCCGCGCCATGGCAAGTCCAGGAGAGTTGCTGTCTGGAAGCCAAACTCGAGCAACATCAGGTTCGTCTTGGAGAGCAAAGACACGACCTTTACACTTACGGATTCTCTCTGCTTCAGCTATTACGGTAAAAGAATTTCCATAAAAAATCCTTCAGCAACTGAGATAGCTAGTTATGATTCGAGAAATATAATCCATTGTCCAAAACTTCCTCATACGGTACGATTGTAAGTATTTAGACTCGAGAAAACTAAGTACTTTCATAAACAATGAACACTACGAAAAATAGAACACTTTTGTCCCGAAAAGTGCAGGACATTAATCCAAGATGCTCGTTTTTTAAAACATCAAAACAATGTTTCCTACGTTTCTAAACTTGTTTCTAAAAATTTTGAAAACAAGGGAGGCGATTTCGAAAAGTCAAATGAGAGAAAGAAAGAGAGTAGTAAATTTCATATGCTATATGTAATCTGAAGATCTTTTTCCTACGGCTTCCATTCATTTTCATCCATATCAACAATATTTAACAACAATGTAGAGCCCCTAATATAATACTCTACAGAGGAAAGAGCTAAGACCTGGAAGATTTGGCTTAAGATCCACAGTCAATTGAATTGCAACAAGAGAGTCATCTTTATCTCTCATACCCAAAACGGCTCGGGAGTCCCCAACATTTCCAATGACAAGATCCCGACCCTGAAAAACAAAGGAACTATTTTATGAGCAAACAAAGAACACACATTTCTTATTCGAAACTAAATTCCAATCATTTCCTTTCTAATACAAAACGGGACCTGTTTAACGAAAGTCACTGCTGTAGTGCCACTACAGATGCAATCTATGGTTTGGTGCATTCTGAGCTCCCAGTCCATAACTCTAAAAGCCTTAAGAAATGACTCCTTCAAAGTAAGGAAAATTTCAGGTTGCTTTTCCGTTCCATCGAGATCGGTGGAGGCCCGGGACTCCTCATTAGCAGACAAAAAGGAGGTTGTTTCGTCTGAGTTTACACTTGCTGCATTAAGGTTGATCTCTCTATGAACATCATCGGTGGTCAAGTTGACCTCCCAATGTGCACTCAACCTCAGAGGAAGAGAATCCCTCACTTTCTTCGCAACCATATGGCCATAGGGACCATGGCCATCAAAAACCCCACAGAAGATCGTATCAGTTCTAGAGCCAAAATTCTGAAACCCAAGTCAAAATCAGAGTCAGTCAAATGCGTATATTGAGATGTTTGGAGTTTAAGAGAGAAAGGGATCAAGCCATGTTGATGCACATTCTATTATTATATGAAAAATGGACAGAAGATTAAGAAAATAACCTAAAATTCGACCCCACCCCCAAGAAGCCATGAACAAAAAGAGAGTATACGAAAGCATAACAGACAGACACCAAAGTGTTAGGAATAACGACTTTCCACAACATATGATATTGTCCACTTTGAGCATAAGCTCTCGTGGCTTTGCTTTAGGCTTCCCCAAAAGACCTCATAACAATGGAGATGTATTCCTTATAAACCCATGATCATTCCTAACATGGGACTCCCTCTCAGCAATCCTCAACACAAAGGACGTCTCAACACAAATGACGTACACTGCACAGGTGGTTATTAAGACAATCTAAGAGATCCCTGATTCAAATTCATGATGAAACTTTCTAAAAAGATCTTCATCCACATAATTGAGGGGAAAAACACAGAAGTTGGGTAAAAAAGAAGCAGCCCAAGTCAAGTAATCTGTGTTGGATCAGATAATTAATTAATAGAACAGACTCGAAGGAAACAAGCAATGAAGCAAGCAGTTGAATTGAACTCATGGATATACATTCGTTTTCCAGCATGAAATGAGTTGAAATAAAGAACAAACCTCCCAAACAATCATGGCATCTTGATTGGTCCCTTTCTTTCCCTGCTGCGTGAACAGAGAAGCGACATCAGTGGCACCATTGCCGAACAGCCTGCCGGGGATCCGATGAAGTGACGAATCCCCAAAGGAGGAATTTCGAGAAACATTTCGCCTCTTA
Source organism: Cucurbita maxima (assembly GCF_002738345.1). Taxonomy (NCBI): domain Eukaryota; kingdom Viridiplantae; phylum Streptophyta; class Magnoliopsida; order Cucurbitales; family Cucurbitaceae; genus Cucurbita; species Cucurbita maxima. The sequence continues at coordinate 875,487 of NW_019272067.1, forward strand.
GAACTGTTCTTGCTACGACGGTGCTTAGCCGGAGTGTTTGGGGAACCAGGAATGGGGCCCCTGCTTTCCGCAGACAAGCAGGACCCCATCCGAAGTGCCCTAACAATGCTTAGAATGCACTCCAGCCCAACCCCCCAATTGACCTCCCAACGCCCCCCACTTTCTGTGTACCGATCCGTCAGGAACCCTCTTCTGCCCCACCCGATTCGGGACACAAGGCCTTTCTTTCGATCCTACCTCATCATCGCAACCTTCAAACAGCCATTTCGGAATCCGGAAATTGGGTGAAGAAGAAATGCAAAAATCTCCGTCTCAACCCTTTCTGCTGGGATTCCTGGATGAATCGAAAAGGGGATGCGGAAAAAAGTGGAGATGAATCTAGTTCGGCATACAAATGGGGTTTCGATTTGAGAACCGAAATTGCTGAAATCAATTGGAGAAAAGAAGAGAGGCGACTAGGAATCGGAAGAATCGGAATGGATTAGAGAACAGGCGATCGAATCCAATAAGAAATCCATCATTCTTGAGAGACAAGCGGAAATGGTTGAATGTAGAGAACAAATAGGAACCACCAAAGTAATCATTCAACGTTTACAGGCTGAGAAGAGATTCCCTTTCAAAGTGTTTATGGACTTTCTCTCATCACTCTCCTAATGTCCACTACTTTTTTTTCTTTTTTTTTTTTAATTTAATTTATTTTTATTTCACGTTGAATCTATTCTCAATTCTAAGATTTTGGGTCGATTCGCCCGCTTTTTATATCGATAGATATGATTGACATATCAAGATGGAGTGGTTGGAATGAGTAGTCCTTAAATAGCTGATACACCTTCTTTTGACAAACCAAATTCATATACCATCCAGTAATCTATAATTGAACCAATACGGAGTAAATTACTATGAAAAAATTATTCTCTAATTTTCGTAAATTAGAAGTTTTGTCTCTAAAACTAAATTAAACCCAACCAATTGCAATAAAAAAAACATTTAATTTTCAATCAAAAAAACATCCTCATTCAAACTCTCTAATCCTCGTACACTAGAAGTTTTCTAATAAAAAAAAGCATATCAATATATCATTCACATTTTATTCTTGACGAAATCTTTTCGGTGCACTTGCACCTATCGCAATGCATAACAAATTCCTTTGTACCTTGAAATAATGTAGGCTATAAATACTTGCATTGAAGTACTTTCGTTGTTATGTGCTACCCTCGAAAAGGGTCATATGGTGTCGCGTGACATTATTTTAGATTTTGCATGGAAGCACTTTCGTTGTTATGTGCTACCCTCGAAAAGGGTCATATGGTGTCGCGTGACATTATTTTAGACTTTATAAAATGACGCATCTTCTCAATATTTGAGAATCGATCCGATCATGGGAAAAAACTCCTTGCAATGTTTCATAAAATGAAGCAACAACACTTTGCCAATGACATTGCATTGGCAATGTCATGGAAGAACACGGCATAGACTTCAATTTGCAGCACCTTTCAATGTCATGGAAAAAAGTTCAATGGATTAATCCAAGGTGGGCATCCTAATAAGAGGCTTGGGATGAATTACCACGTTTAGTTGAAATGAATACCAATGCTAATAATCCAAGTCTACTGTTAGCAATATTGCTCTATTTGATTTTTTCATTCGAACTTCCTCTCAAAGTTTTTGAAACACGTTTATTAAGAAAGATTTCTAAACCCTTATAAAGAATCCCAATCGATCAATTAGAGATCTCACAATCCACCCTCCTTCGAACTAGCGAGTAAATACTGTTTTGTTTTCCTCCCCAATCGATCAATTAGAGATCTCACAATCCACCCTCCTTCGAACTAGCGTACTCGCTGGCACTTGTTCCCTTCTCCTTTTGAGCTCAACCTCCTCACTGGCACATCTCTCAGTGTCTAGCTCTGATACTATTTATAACAGTTCACACCCATAACTAGCATATATTGTCCTCTTTAGACTTTTCCTTTCGAACTTTCTCTCAATATTTTTAAAACTTATAAAAAATGCTTTGTTCTTCTCCCCAAACAATGTAGGATCTCATATCATGGTTCTCCACTGTGATAGTTTATTAACAAATTATATCCTCTCATTATAAACACATGGTCTAAAAATCTAACAAAAAAAAGTCAACAAGTATTCCAATATTTCAAAAATATAAATAAAAGGATTGATTTTTTAGAAAACAAAGGGAGCAAACTCATGCTATGACACGGTAAGTGACTAACAACATTTCTTCCATTTTCACAAGTGCAAACACAATCAGATCCCCTCATGAAAAATACAGAACTAAATAATATTCAACTACAGAAATGTGTGATTCTGTGGGTTGCAACAATCTATTGGCTTCAAAATTATTTCAACCCAACCACAGCTTAAATTTGATATCTGCTTGTCCAAATTAAAACAACGTACAGCAAGACTGAGGCTAAGCTTTCCAGCAGCCGATGTTGACGTACCTGTTTCTTTCCTAGAACTTAGCAGTAATTTATAACGAATTTTCAGATTATGAGGCAGATACCATTAAAAGAAACAAATCATTCATCAGGCCTGTGCATATGAATTTTGGTTCTAAATACATGAAACGGTGGTCCGTCAATAGTTATAGGTCAAATGTTGCCAACTTACATACAGTGATGAAGTCTCCCCAATGAGCATATGAAGAATTGATGTATCCCATAATTTAAGCCCATGTGTTAAAAGAAGACCTCAAGGAAACTACTCCCCACTAACAGCTACATATAAAATTCCAGTAATCAGCACAACCATACCCCTCTCAAATCTATTGTCAAAATAAGCTCCTGGCGGTAAATATAAAATCAGTAGAGAAGATACAGCCAACTGCAATCAAAATAGAGGAAGAAACACAGAACATGAACCTGTACTTTCACTTCCATATGGATCCACAGTAAAAACTGTTTAGTACCGGTCACGGCGCCTGCACAAAGAGCGAAAACCCATGAGAATTGAGGGGGAAATGGTACAAGGGAAAAGGAACAAACTGATTATACACAACACTAACATGAAGAGCCGCTCATGATCTCCATGTGGTATTTAAAAATTAATTGCATAGGTAAGGAATTCATGGATTAAGTAGGTAGAAAAGAGCATCCCAGGTCCTAAATATTCCCAGAAGCAAAGAGAACGGAAACAAAATAGTAGCTCTAGAAAAATGGGGCCGTTGTAACAGTCCAAGCTTACTGCTAGCAGATATTGTCCTCTTATTAGGCTTTCCCTTCCGAGTTTTCACTCAAGGTTTTATAATGTGTATGCTAGGGAGAGGTTTTACACTCTTACAAAGAATGTTTCGTTTTCCTCTCCAATCGATATGAGATCTCACAGTTCTTAAAGACAAATACAGAGTACTTCCTACTTAAGAATTCCCAGTAAAATTGATAAGAGGGAAGATAATACAAAATGTATATTAAAGAGGTCGAAAGATTCTTAGCTATTTGGCCTTACAACATAGGGTATCAACTTGATAGATGTGATCAATATGACTTGACCCAAAGAGACTTGTAATCACTATGTTGTTATCTCAATTTTCTGAAGGATGAAAAATTCATTACTCAAGGCTGTTTAACTGCAAATCGTGTGCATCAAATGTTTATGCAATATCATGGAGATATATTTTGCTCAGCGTGTGAAATATGAACGATGGCCAAAGAAATGACACAAGATCAAGTTGATATAGTCATTGAACAGTACTTGTGACGATCATAGTCCCTTGAACGTTCATGGTCTGTTGACCGTGAGCGTGAACGGTGACGATTTCTAGAATCATAAGAGCAATCTGAGTCTCTAATGCGTTCCCGGTCATAACGATCCCGATCATTATGCCTATCACGATCCCTGCTCCTACGGTTATTATACCTTCCACGGTCACGACTATCACCACGGTCATGGTCTCTACTAGGTTCTCTACTACACTCCTTTGATCTGAAAGAGAGCATCTAGGTAATGAACAACATACTAGTATAAAAGGGAAAATTATTAAAAAAAAACAGGTATAAGAACATTTACCGCTGATCATCATGTCGATCAACCTTGTGGCTTTTGTTTCTTTCTTCCTAACAAAGTGACAATAAATACAACAGAAACCACACATCATGGTAGTTCAATGGAAAATCACATCACGTCAATAGCATAAGATATCCCTAACTAATAATCATCAGCAAGGTATGCTTTTAATCTCAGGTTGTATACCTCTACGTTAATAAACACAACAGTAATACACCTTTAGGACACAAGCATGATTTGGAAAAGGAAAAAATTAAATAAATGCAAATGCCAAAACACCCTTGAATTATAAGCTGTTAGAATCATATTCTAATTAACCCCCCCAAACTTAAAAAAAATATTAGACTTAAACCATTCCATTGAGGAAAATGAACAATTAAAGAATTAGGGGATTGAAAGACCCATTGAGATGTAATCCCCTCTTGGGTTTCACACCTCTCTTTGAGCCAAGAGCCTCAGGGTGTAAAGCTTTAAACTTATCATTTAGGCCTCACTTGGATTGTTTAGTTGTAGCCCCCTTATTATGGTAGTTTGGCTCCTTTTGAGGTTTTTCATTTTGTATTTCCCTTGTAAGCTTGGTTTCTAATTGAATTTAATATATACATATATAATTTAAAATAAAAATAAAAAAAAAATAAAAACTTCGTTACTCTCCACTAAGACACTAATGTCCAATTGAAAAATGCATAGACAAGATGTATGGATACAAATAATAATTCCACTGAGACTAACCAACGCATACAAATAAAATCTTATGCATAGTTCCAATAAGAACCAAGAAGTATACATACAAATAAAATCTTATGCATAGCTCCAATAAGATCGATAGCTGATTAAGGTACTCGAGAAAGAGAGCAGGCAAGGAGTCATCAATGTTGTTAAATTTTATATCAAGTCCCACCTCTTTTCACAATCAAAGCTTGCATCTTCTACCAATAAAAAGCTCACAATTACATATAATAATGAAAAAATATCGTTCTTATACCTTTAAATGTATTCATTTCTCAACCAACTGCATGAGACACTTGCCTAACGTTAAATTGTTTGACATCTAGAAATAGATGCCATTAGTAGCTGGCCAATAAAATTTACACCCGACTCAAAATCAATTAGAGTTCAGAATTTTCAACAGCATTATCAAAATCAATTATGGTTCAAAATTTTCAACAGCATTATGTTACACTTAAATGAACTGATAATTAAGATTTCAAATCTATTCATTCGTTAAGAAGAAATCAAGTTTCTGATACTTCCATTAAGAATACCTCGTGCCAAGAAGATTCTGTTGCCAGAGCAAGTTTTTTATTGAAGCTGGAAGAGTAACTTAGGATGATCTTAGGGTAACATGAATTTCAGTCACAGTTTAGTTAACAGCTCTTATTTGGTTAGAGGTACGAGCATGCAGGTTATTTTTCTGTTGGTCAGTTTTATATAAATAGGAGAGTTTCCCTTCTACTTTGCAGCTGTATTCTGATAGAGAGTCTCCATGAAATTGTTTCTTACGGAAAAAAAAAAAATACATTTCTCAAAGACTAGTTCTCTTTCAATTGGCTCTAGGGTCTTAAATTTTCTGCGTTTATCACAGGCTAAGCCACTACCAGCTTAAAAAAAAAGCACAAAAGTGGACACGCAACATGTCGTACATGACACAAATATATAGCTTGACATATTATCGGCTTACCAAAATACATGTCCAATCTTTAAACATAAAAATTTTAAAAATTTTAAAAATTTTAAAAAATCTATACAATTCTTTAAAAAGAAGAGATATGTTAATCAATATCAACAATATCCTGTCTACCACAAATTTTAATATTAATTTATAACTAATATACATTTATCTTATAAAAAAAACTAAAATAGATTTAAAAAAGAACTAAAATCTTAAATTGTGAAATATTTTTTTAAAGAATGAAAACAGTTAAAATTTGAAATGTTAACAGAATTATTTAATAATTAACAAAACACATACCTTTCGCTGTTGCATGGTTGTCATTCGCCATACTTACTTTTCTCCAACAATAAAAACAAACTGTTTCATTTATAGGAAAGAGCACCGTCCCTTCTTCTACCCTTTCTTCTTCCTTATTTCTCATCCCAGGAGGAGAGACAACGTGGGTTTTCTTCTTCACCTTCTCCTACCTTTCTTCTTTCTTATTTAAGAGACAGTGTGGGTTTGTACTTTCCATTCTTCTAACCTTCTTTCTTATTTTCTCTTCTCAGAATGTGACGCCGTGGGTTCCAGCGATTTTTTTTAAAATACTTTTTCATGGTTTCAAACATGTCGGCGTGTGTCCAAAAAATGGACACTTCAACAAGCATGTCCGACACCGACACTTCATTACTTGTGGTTTGGGCACCCCACCAATGCCATTCAAGAAATAGACACCAGGGGAATTAATCATATCAAGTGAACCGTAAAATATGATCCAACATAAATTGATTGGTTTTCCTGTCATCTCTAATTTTAGCCAGACATCACATTATTTATTTTCTCACGTCCGTTGTACTATGATATTATCAAATCAGAGAACATGAAGAGCCATCTAAATTTCCTCGTGTCACAAAAGAAAAATTCATTTGTCTCTTAAGGAAAGAAAAACTCACAGATAAAGTATAACTCAGAATCTCTATGGTAGAATTTGTACATATAGCAGCACCTGAACCCATTCACAGTACCAACTTAAATACACAACTCCAAAGACATTTGATGACAATACATAACACATCCAACACTTGAGTAACTAACCATTAACACATCTTCCAGTCTAGTGGCAAAAATATAATCAATCTTTTTTTTTTTTCCTTTCCCCCCCGCAAGAATGATGTATATATAACAAAAAATGGGTAATAACATGCACAGGAATAACATTATCTAACCTGAAGCTCTGCTAACTTTTCACGTATTTGTATGTAGCCGAGATGAAGTTTTCCTCCAAAATGATCTGCTAAACGACGATCACTGAAAGAAAAAGAAATTAAATGGTCTAACATTCAAAACAAAAATTCATGAATTTAACTTCATTCTGAAACTTACAAAAACATGTAATGCATGGTTCCCAAAAACATTCTAAGAAACAATAGCATGATTCACAAATAAAAACAGAAATAACGCACAGTCTTTAGCTGGAAAAGTTATCCTCGTAAAACTGGGCCCAAAAGCCTGCTGGGGAAAAGGAGGTATAATTGTCTGGTCAAAACTGAGCACTAGGAAACCCCAAAGACTAACTTTACATTTTCCTGAGAAAAGCTTAGATTACTAAAAGAACATGTATAATTTGTAAGCTCAATTTACCTGTCATAAACACTTAGAAAAGCCCCGCAGATGTCACACACACGCAGCTTTTGATCCGTCTGGGTAAATTCCAAACAAGTGAGATTACATGACACAAGATATAAATAAATTTGTACAATTTATACTTTAAAATAAACTCAGGAGTCACAGTATAAAGCTCATATACATTCCAAAATTATAAGAAACTTAGAAATTCTTCCCTTCCACTATTACGGAATTCTAATCAGAGCATTCGTTGGAGGGCATCAAATCCTCGACACTTCCTTGGCAAATGAGTTTTAATGATGAATGGTTTCGAAAGAAGAGGGGGTTGTAGTCAAACTTGAAATGGCATTTGACAAGGTCAATTGGGATTTATTTTTTTGGAGAAAACATTGATCGCATGGGCTTTGGCACCACTTGGATTAAATGGATCGAGAGCTGTATCTCATCGAAAAGAAATGTATTATTATCCATGGAAAGCCTCGGTAAAATTTTTGCATTGAGAGGTATCAGGTAAGATGACCCGTGAACCCCTTTTCTTTTTGATATTGTGGTGGAGTGGGACTGTTTTAGAAGGCTTATGATCGTCTGAAGAGAGTGTGGTTCAATTAGGCTTCCAACTGGGGAGGGGTCCTTTTTCTATTAATCACCTTCAATTTGCAAACAACACAATTCCTTTTTCATCTCATTAGTTGGGGGCTCTCAAAAATTTGTTTGATGTTGTCCTTGAGTTTGAAAAAGATTCGTGAACCTAAGTTGCCAAAAATCAGAGGTTATCAGGATGAATTTGGAGCCTTCTATGCTTGAACCTGTTGCTCAGACGTTTTGGTTGCAAGGTTGGAAAGTGCCCAAACACTTATTTGGGTCTCCCCCCAAAAAGTCCTCATCGATCCGTTTCTTTTTGGTCCCACATTGTTGAAAAAACTGAAAAAAAAAAAAGAAGAAGCTATTGTTGTGGACCTAATCCTATATTGCAAAGGGAGTAAACTTTCTCTCCTCTGAGCTACACTATCAAACCCCTACCCACTACTTATCCCTTTTCCTGTTGCCAAACAAAGCTGCTCAATCCATGGAGAAACTCTTTCGAAACTTTCTTGGAGGGGTGACAAGGATGCCTCTAGCCTCCAAATTGTATATTGGGAAACTGTCGTCCTTCCCTTGGACCAAGGAGGTCTCGACATACACAATTTAAAGGATAGAAATCAGGCTCTCCTTGCCAAATGAATTAGGCAGCATAACAGCGGAAAACTGCTTTTTTGAGAAACTTATTGATGCAAAATATGGACCCCCAGTTCTAAACGCTTACACTTGAAGATCCTCTTTGAATTCTCCCAAGTGACCATGGAGATTCATCTTCAAACAGCAGGGTTTGGTGACTGATTGGATCAGAATTGCTTTAGGGAATGGGGCCTCTACCGTTCTTGGAAGGGTCACTCCTTTTTTGCTTAAACTTCACACAAAGATGCAGCTTTGGATGATATGTGGTGCGCTGATCTTAGTTTTTGGGATTTAAAACTTCGTAGAAATCTTAAGCATGGGGAAATTCTGGACGGGATGCAATTGGATGCCTTTCTTTCACCTTTGCATCTTACATCATAGAGGACAAACGGGTGTGGGTAGCTAAAAATAACTGTGCTTCCTCAGCTGTATGAATAGGGTAACCAGCCACTTATGGCCACTTTGAGGAGTGATTGCTGAAAATAGGTTTAGTGGAAAAATTACGCTCTATGTGTTTCAGGTAATTAACCACTAAGGTCCCTCAATTTCGTTTGATTAGCCATATGATGATTTATGTATTTGACCCCAATAAGGGAGTTCCTTACCGAGTATTTCACCTTGTTTTTAAAAGGTTTTTCAGGCAAGACCATGGCACGAAAGTGATGAACAGGGTGGAGAAGTCAGTCATGGGCAACTCGAAGATTTTATGTTTTCATTGATAGAACGTTTTCGCATTTAGTTTGTCATTGATTTAAATTGTGTTAGATGACTCCTAGTTTATGGGAACTAGGAAGTCAAACTGATGTTAACTTTTGTTTTAAGTTGTTGTTCAACTATTTATTTAAATTGCATGTCTTTTAGATTATTATTAAAAGGTACCCCGCACATGAATCTTATAAATTATTTTTAACATCTTTTTCATTTATTTTGAACTGTAAATTTTTTTTTTTTTAATGGCTCCGACCGTTATATGTATAAAAAGTCAGGTCGTTACAATTAGTTCCACCATTGTATGCAAAAATAGACTTTTCTTTTGCATATTTCATATTTTTAATACTACATTAACTTTTCAGTGGAAAAGAAATATCATATTTGACCAAAGAGATTAGGAGGATTCATGCAAAAAAGTTGACTCACAATTCGCACATCAGCAGCTGTATATTTGGATGAATCCACTACTGGCTCCTGCCTAGCAGGCAACTGTAAATGAACAACAAAATAACCACCATAAATAACAGAATATGCTAGAAATACAATTAAAAATATGAGTTTAAAAAAATACATCCTTATAAGTAGAAAACATAGGTTTACACTCCCACTGCTAGGAACCAGAGACAAACCTTCTTAAGTGCTTCAGCTTCCTCTAGTGCTTTTTGAGCCTCGTCAATCATTCCTTGCTCACCTGAAGGAGAGAACAATATGGATTATCACCCCTAATCGGAAGAACTACAAAATAACGAACTTCCAATCCCCATGCAATCGAAACAAACTGAAAAAACATGATAAGATATATAAAACCCAATAAAACCAATTAATGGCATACTTTACTCAGAAAGTAAATTCACAATATAACCAGATGTTTTTTTAACAAGACTTACCAAGTTCCTCAGCCTTTTTCAACTTCTCATTTATCATCTCCTGTGTATGAGGATCAGGAGCTACAACAGGTAGAGGAGCCATAGGTGGTGGGTTTGGCAGAGGTTGAGGTAAAGACGCCCTATCTTTGTTGAAAGCGTCTAAAAGAAGCATGGACTGTTAAAAAGAACACATTAAATGTTAGATAACTCACATTGAATGTTGACAAAGCAAAAAAGTAAAAATAACTATGAAACACATGCTATGGTTAAAATTATAACATAGATTCGAAAAGGTTCAACTATTTTTATCCAAAAATATAGTATGATGTACCTGTTTGTCAGCTCTTTTAGTCCTCAATTCATCTATAACCTCCAAAACTCGAATTTTAAGATCTGTTTTGCCCTCAAGATCTGCAACAATTGACACCTCAACTTCTCAATAAGACTTCCAAAAAGTAAGGACATAAAACTAGAAGCAATCAATTAAATTAAAAACAACTTTAGAATCCCTAATACCTAATAAAGACACCCAGAAAATTGAAAGGAAAGGACGAAGAAATATTTTGAATTGATGTAACAAAAACAGACAATATCCTCAAATTAACTTATAAACTGTTAGGTATTGGTGATTTTTCTTTACATATAGCAAAATGGGGTAAGAACATCCACAATTCTATTAGCCAATTCAAGAGGGTCGGCCACCTCGTCACACACTAGTCTTTTCCAAAATAACCAATACCTTACCCACTATCCCATTTACTGCATGTAAGGAACATGCACTACTAACAAACTCAGTCACTCAATTTCCCATTTTACCCCTCCTAGAAAACATATTTAAAATAAGTGCTTAAATTACCATCAAGGTCGAAAGAAACCTTGTAGTAGTCTTTTTGAGTTGCTTTGCTAATGGCGCTGCTAGGGCTCCATAAGTTTCCATGAATTGTTGTAAGTAACCCATAAGACCCAAAAGCCTTAGAATTCCTTGAGATATGTAGAAATGGTCCAATATTGATCACTCCCATTTTTCCAAATTAGCTTGCCACCCTAGACGAGACCCAGTGCCCAAAATTGATGCGACCATAAGCAAAGCAAGACTTCTTAAAACTAATTAGAAAAAAAAAATTGATTGTCCTTCATAGCTGCCCGAAATGTTTCAAATGGGTTGCAAATCTAGACTATAGACCAAAATATCATTGAAAAATAAACCAGCACTACAAAAATCATTGAATGGGGTCAGTCTTTTCCTTCAGTTTGTCCAATATTTCAAGTCAAAAGAGCATAGGAGAGCATTGCAGATGTCTAAGACGGATACGTCCTTTCTAACACTAGAAAACGATTGGAAGACACCCAGAACTAGAGCATGTCGCGACAAAATTTTGTAAATAAGAGTGAAACACCTAATTCATTTGCATCTAGAAGGTCATCAGCACGTTGATAAGGCCGAAAAGTATGACAAAGAACTCTTAGTTTCCCTCATGAGTTCGGAAAGTCATCTTGTGAACATGGTCTACGACTCTTATAATGGTATCCTAACTTCAAGTCAAGCTAAGAGAGAGGATCCATGCAATTCATCCAATTTTATGAAAATAGAAATTTATATAGGATCATTGCCGCATTTAGAAGTTAGTAATTGACATGGTATCTACAAACACTCAAATTTCTATGAGCAAGTGTACAAATAAGGACGCATATTTCATTGATGAATTCCTAAATCTCAAATTTCTATGCGCAGGTATACAAATAAGGACGCATATTGATGGCCCCACCCTAATTACAAGAAAAGACTCCAATAAAAAATAATGTTACAAAAAAAAAAGTTTGATTAACGTACAACATAACGAAGAGTTAAATCGCACCAACTCCCAAGGCTCATATCCAGACTCTCATGCCCTCTAAAAATCCAATCATTCCTCTCTACCTGAACATCCTAAAAACGAAAAAAAAAAAAAAAAAAAAAAAAAAAAAAAAAAAAAAAAAAAAAAAAAAAAAAAAAAACTTATCACATAAAGGAAAGTTCAAAAGCACCACCTCAATCATAGAGGAGAAGTCCTTGTTATGAGCCAAAACAAAATCAAAGGTCCTCAAAAAATGAAAGACATTCTTCTTGTGTGTTCACTTCACATGCCTTTAGAGCTTCTTCAAATTTTTTTTTTTTAATTCATTTATGTTTCTAACCCTAAACGCAAAGGTTTCTGCATTAGGGCTTTCTTCTCTCTTTTTTTTCTGTCTATTTTTTTTTTTTTTTTACATATTTTTACAGCTCGTGGAAGAATTAGTTACAATAGAATTTCGGGAGTTAGCACTACCTCTTTTGTAAATTTCATTTATCAATAAAATTATTGTTTCTTCCATTCTTTGATAGTTTGCCATCAACTCACCCTCACTGCAGCCTACATTGTTGATAAGCTCTCTCTCTCTCTCTTTCTCTCTCGCTCTTAGTGTTCTTTCTTCTTCCATTAACACTCTCTCTTTCAGTCTCACTTTTTTCTCTAATTTTCTGTAAGCTCTCTCTGTCCCTCTCGGTCTCTCTTTCTCTCTCTCTTTCTCAGTTGTGATTATTGTTGGATTGTTGGATTGTTTCTTTTTTTCTTTTTTCTTTTGTTTGTAGTATTGACTCTATGTTAAAGGAATAATATTTGAATGTTCTTTATCTTGTATATACTTTTCTTAGTTGAAGTTCATTTCTTTCCATGGATGTTTTATATACTTGTATTCCTATGTATTTGGTATACATAGTGCACCTTAAAGGGGTTCTTCTGTTTATTGTGCGCTTTGGTGCACCTCAAGCTTTAAAAAACATTGATCCGAATGCATACAGAAAATATTAAAAGAAATAGGCACTCTTTTTCAGATGTTTTTTTTACATGTTCAAGCATGTCTGTGCAGAGCACATCAAATATGAACATTTGGCTACAAACAAAATGTTAGTGTTTACTAGCATTGACCTATATCTCTATAGATAGAAAGGTGAAAAGATGTATACATTCCTAAAACTCAAACACATCTCTCAAGGTATTTGTACATGCAGTTCTAAATGAAAAGGAATAACATAATCCACCACTTGTAATAAGGAGAGAGAATTATAAAAAGATTGGGATCATCGACATTTTGACACAACTCTTATTATTTCCAACAAAAAAAAAAAAAAGGTAAGCAAACCATGATATGGAAAGAGAAGGAATAGGTCTTGGTATTTAAGAAAAACTAGATAAAGAAACCATCCAACGCTTCCACCAATTAAAACACAAATACCATATTGGTCGGCTTCTTTCAACTTCTCTTTAATTTGCTTTGATAACTCAAGTACCTCAGGTATCTGTAAGAGCAATCAATTAAATAAATAAATAAAAATATATATGTATCATCATAAAATAATTATATTTTCACTATGCCCTAACAAGTACCTGGGTGACTTCAGTGACAGAAATTGCAATAGCAGCCTTTGCATCTTCTTCCTCAAGTCGCTTCAAGGCTCTAGCAATTTTCCTATCACACTCAATAATGAGACGATCTATAACATCTTCCAAGTCTCGGTCATAGCTATGAACTCCTTTAGTCTTTGCTTCTTCGTATCTAGAAAGAGTTAAAAGAACATATGTGGAACAAATGAAGTACAATTGAAATCTTCCAATTCTACCTAATTTCAATTACCATTTATGTAATTTGGAACCCCTTAAACTAATTGAGATTTAGATGGGTAAAAATATATACATCTTCAGCAATGGTTTTTCAGATATTTCTTAAAAACAAATTGGCCAAGGTATATTCACAAATACAAAAATTATTTGAACTCATAACTTCTTATCACTCTAAGAGGACTATAAAATTCGCTCTTTCTAGTTGAATGTTAGGCAATGAATCATATGCTTAGGTTTTCCCAACAAACTGCCAAAACAAATTTTTTACAGCCTACACAATTTTTTTTTTTTTTTTTTTTTTTAAACAGCCCAAGGGCAAGGGAAAGAGAGAACCCTCTCCCAAGAGAGCTTCAAGAGGGAGGATAACAACAAAATACATCATTGTAGCTATGCACCACCAAGAAGCATTTAGCTTGCTTTATAAGGTACACAGTACGACAAGTACTATATGCAACGGAAGGAAACGTAAGGTTTAAAAGATTCAACTTAGTCCATATATCCATGAATTGTATCAGTCAATTGAAATAAGATAATAAACACAAATATCCCCACATGAAGGAGAAGTAGTATTAGTTTGAAAGTAGAAATGAACTTATGAAGTAGCATCAATAAGCTGCAGTTAAGGCATGCCTTAATTACAGTCATCAAAGGAAAAATATAAATATTTATAAGAAAAATACAGTATAGAGTTGACTGAATGGAATAGGTCTCCTTTCAGAAACTCTTTAATCCACCAGCGCACAATTAAAGTTCCAGTTCGAAGCCAAATTATGATAGCATATTAACCAACTCCATTGCTCTAGCACGATAGTAAGTTAGCATAAAAGAAATATGACGGAGTATTCCAGCAATGCTATTAAAAACAAACACAGTGGCCTGTAACCTTATCAAGGATACTCTTTCCTAAGCTGCAAGGAGTGGATTTTCGGACATGGACCCATATCCATTTTCTGAAACAGAATATGAATTTAGTTAAAATACTGTAAAATTAAATTGATCTGTAAACAAAAAGAAACAAGGAAAAACACAAATGGTTGATAGCAGAAACCAATTTCCCACAACAATAAAACAAATTATCTTCAGCATTTTTTCCCTTCCACCTTTCCATTTCCAGATGATTGATCATCCAGATTTTTCCTAACAGATAGACCAACACAAGCACACTAACATGAAAGAGTCCAAAACAGTAGCCGGGTGGTCTGACTAAAAAGAGATGTCCCTAAACAAAAAACGAGGTAGGAAATAGAGGAAATATTGAATTGATCTAACCGTGAGTTGGAAGAGCTCATGGGGACAAAGGCCAACTAAGAACATGCGGCACACATCGCGGTCGTAGTACTTGCGGCTAACTTCCTGCACGTCGCCATTTCGATTCGCCCCCATTAGCTGGTCCAGTTGCTTTCTAAAAGCATCCATGGCTATCTCTCCGTAGCTCTATCTCTCTCTCTCTCTCTAGGAAACCTTCTCAACAAAGGGTGTCTCGGCTCTAGAGCGAGGATGTCGGAGTCAAATACAAAATTAGGGCTGGATTTGATTTGGGGCTTCCGGTTCAAATCTCATTCAGTTATTTGGGTGGAAGTGGATTGCCAAGTTGTCTTTTCCCGCCATAGAGGACGGTACAAGTAATTACTTTAGTTGATAATTATTATTAATTAGTTAGCCTTTATTAACTCAAATTATTAAAATAATATATTTAATTTATTTACTACTCCATTTTAATATTTTTTTCACAAATAAATAAATTTAATAATTTAACTAGTATAATCCATAAATTAATTATACCATCTTACTCAATTAAATAAAGATAAAATGAACCTAGCCGTATTTATGTTATATTCGTGAGGCATTCTCATGTAGAACTAGACATTAGAACCATAGTTTCAAATATCCACCCCTATAGGCATAGTGTTAGTGGCTAGACGTATAGTTAAGGCCGGTGGAGTAACGATGTCTAGACATGACATTGATAGTTTTAGACATGAATGATTTTGATGTCATATGCGTTATAAATTGACTAGCAGAGAGCTACTCCGATATAGATTATCATGCCCATGAAGTGACCATTAGACCTCTAAAAGGTGAGGGGTTAAGGTACAAAAAGGTTAGATCCAAGAATACCTCAACAGTTATATTCACTCTAATGGCAAACAAAGTTAATAAGTCATGGAGCATGGGTGTTCCTAGCCAACGTTACAAATGTTAGGAACGTAGGAGTCAGTGCATCCGAAGTAAAAATAGTTAGAGAGTTCGATGATGTGTTATTTAGAGGAGCTACCATGGTTTCCTCCAATTATTTAATTCATCTCTCTATGGAGCTTGATTCCGAAGCAATCTTGATCTCCAAAACGTCTTATAGGATGGCTCCAAGAGAACTAAAAAAAGCTCAAGGAACAACTACATGATTTGCTTGATAAAGGCTTCATAAGGCCCCGTGTTTCATTTTAGGGGGAAATAAGTTATGCACATAGTAGGAGCATTTTGGTCATTTTACTCTTATCCTCGGTTTAAACCTTAAATATACCACTACGTCCTTCAAACTTTATATTAGGCGACTAGGGACTTCACGAGCTCTCATGGGCTATAGATGAAGAACATCGAAGAATACCCCCTCGAAACTAGCTTTTTTTGTGGGAGCTAACTCACTTCTTCCTCCTATTGGTTCGATATTTCTCTAGCTTATTGGCCTTCGATTTCTTCAACGAAATCCTTCTTTTCTTCCCCTCGAGCTAGTAGAATAGGTCCCAAGCATTTAATTCGTATGTAATCGGAGGCAAAACTTTGGTAGAAATCATTCTTATTTAGCTCAGCATTCTAGACCTCCTTGGCTCTCAAGGCCTTACTTGTAATGGAGTATTGATTCTCGAATATTTTAATATTTCTATCGTTATTATTCTAAATAAATATTATTCTTCATTTAATTTTCCACGTTGTTTCTCCCAATTTTCTAGCTCTTTACACTTTTTAATGAAACATTTGAACAAATTCTAAAATTAAAAAATAAATTTATTATTATTATTATTATTATTTAGTTTTGAATTTAAGGATGAAATAGGGTGAAAGGTCACTTCTAAAAAAGAAATAAAATTAAATAAAAATAAAAATAATAACATTTAAAAAAAAATTGTTACATTACAAATGCATTATAATTAAAATTCTCGTCCCAAAAATTGATGCTATGAAATATAATAAGACACAGCAAAAACTCTCTAGATCACTTTGATCTAACCGATACTATAGCTAATCAACTTACTTACACCATTGTCATTAGCCCAGCTATTACCTATAAAAAAGAAAAAGTAGTACGAGTAGAGTATATAAATATACTTAGTAGGTAGCTTGCTTAATTTTCGTTTGCAACACCCTAAACGAGTCTATTTTTAAGAACCAAAAAGAAATTCATTAGAATAGATCGAGAAGTGGTGACAATGAACTAAAAATTAGTATTGATCTTGTTTAGGGGTGACATGGTCGGTTCTAGAAGTAGGTCAAAGTTATTTTGCATGGCATCAATTCCCCTTAATATTCACCTTCAAAATACCTTTAAAAATTGGTTCTCTTTCTCTAGTAAGCCTATATTTACTCTCTATTGGTTGGAGAGTTCTAGACCTTTTTAGCCCACGACTTGCACATTTTCATGTGTGCTTCCATTTTCTAAGTTAAGGCTCTCAGGTCCTTACACAAACTTCACGTGATTTTTCCTCTCTTTACACAACACGGCAAAAACTTCCTCAAGCCTTGAGTCCCTCATGAAAAACCTAATAAAGTGAATTAGGTCCCACCAAGATTTGAATCGGGTTATTGGATTCAAAGTCCAATATCCTAACCATGAGACCACATCTATATATTTTTAATGGTATATTATAACGGTAAAAGAAATCAACTTTACCCCTGAACTTTGCTGGTCCATAATTCGATGACTTTAGACTTTACATTTTTTTAGAATGAAATAAATATGTATTTGGTGATTATTTATTATTGGTACGGAAATGACAGTAGTTGGTTTTTCTTCTTCTACACCTCTCATACCAATTTTTAACGGTGAGAAAAGTGGTAGAGCATCAAGATGAAGAAATAGAAGAAACGAAACGGAAAGATTAAGAGAAACTATGAAAAAGAATGTCAAGATTTTGTTCATTATTTATCCAGCAACAACCGCAACAAAACAAGCATGGTCAATTCTGCAAAGAAAGTTTCAAGAAGATTCAAAGGTCATAAGAGTGAAATTATGACCTTTAAGACGCGATTTTGAAACTTTGCCCATGACAAATGGTGAATCAATTGCTGATTTTTGTCGAAAACAATAACGATAGTCAGTAAGATGCGTGCCTATAGAGAAAATTTTAGATGAATCAATTGTTGCAAGGGGTTCCGAAACTTAACTTCAAAGTTTAACTAGGTGGTGGGCTGCTATAGAAGAAGCTTAAGATCTATCAATACACTATAGTGATATATTGATTGGCTCGCTTCAAGCTCATGAGTCAAGAATCAATAGATCAATAGATCGCTCCAGCCGTTGTGGTTGTGGTAATAGAGGTAGAGGGAGAAAGGAGGGACATAGAAAGTTTAATGATCAAAGTAACATAATGAATATCATTCAATGTTATCATTGCATAAGGTATCAACAAATGAATTTTGTTGTAGAAAATGAAGAAGAAGAAAAAAGATTTTTTAAGGCTTGCATTGATATTAACCCAAAAAAGATGATTTATGGTTTGTGGATAGCAGATATTTGAATCATGGTAAGGTAAAACTATTAGATAGTGTTTAATTTATTCCTGTTTTAGGGTACAATTTATTAAGTGTTGAACAGTTGATGACTAGAGAACATTCCATCCAATTTGATGACAGCACCATGTGTCTGTTACAAATAAGAAATTAGGTCATAAAGTTCAAATTGTCGTGACTTCTAATAAGATGTTTCCATTAAATGTTTCTAATACGGGGGATTTTGCTATTCCTGCTAGCACAAAAGATGACTCAAACGTTATGGCATTTGGAATATGGGCATCTTCATATGAAGAACCTAAAATACTCCGGGATAAACAAAGGTATGGTTTTTTGATTACCAAGAAGTGTTTTCATGTTGGAAAAGCTAAAAGAGTTTCAACTGTCTAGAATTCATTCATGATGATTTATGTGAGCCAATGCAAACTAAATCCTTGGGTGGGAGTAGATAATTTTTACCATTTATTGATGACTATAGTTTCCTGTGTTGGTTTGAAGTTCTAGAATTTTAAAGCTATAGTGGAAAACTAAAGTGGTTGCCACATTAAAGTTCTTGTATAGATAGCGGCGGCGAGTTCACATCTAAAGAATTCAATAAGCCAATGAAGTTTGAAGTGATGATATTATTGAATACTGAACTTGACTTTTATAGCCTTACAAATAACCCTAAATAGAAACTAACCACAAATCTTGGAAACCGAAACAAATCTGGTAAACAAATAAAAATACTCTAACTCTTATGACCTAATCAAATTCTTCTATGAACTTATTCTTTTGTGTCAAGAATTAGTTCAAATCAGAAAAACTCTACACACCAAGTTCTTCATGCAACTTTCGAAATGCTTTCTTATGTGTTTGGAACGTCCATGTAGAACTAGATTTTTGGATAACTTAATAGTTGAAGTATTACACACATTAGCTTTGTTCTTTCTATTTAGGAGTAACCAATCTCTTTGAGTATCCTCCTCATCCAAACAGCTTGACATGCAAAGACACTAGTACCAACAAACTCAGCTTCTGTGGTTGATAAGGTGACTATAGGCTGCTTACGAGAAGACTAAGCTACTGCTCCTCCACTCATCATAAACACATTGCCTGAAGTACTCTTGCTATCTTCTATGTCTCACTCCTCCCTTTCTATAAAATACATCATAATCTACTGTACCTTTCAAGTACCTAATACCCTTTTAGCTGCTGCAAAATGTTGTTGTGTTGGACATACCATAAAATGACAAATCAAACTTACAATAAACATGAGATCAAGACGAGTAGCTGTGAGATACATCAGACTTCCCACTATTTGTTTATACAAAGTTACATCTACTTTTGCACCATTTTTATCTTTGACAATTTTCTGTCCTGGAACAATGGAATTACAAACATAATTGTAATTCTCTATGCCAAATCCATTTAAAACTTCACCAACCTACTTTCTTTGACATATGAAAATACTATCTAATCTTTGTATTACCTCTATTCCAAGAAAAAATCGCATCTGACCTAAGTCAATCATATCAAACTCTTTCTTCATAGAATGTTTAATCTCCTCCAATAGTTCTTCATCGTCTCCAGTAAATAAAAAATCAACATAAATGCTTACAATAAGAATTTTACCTCCCTTCCTCTTGATGAAGAGTGTTTGCTCACTGGAACGGCTTTTGAACCCTTCCTTGATGAAGTAGGATTCTATTCGACTAAACCAGGTTCTAGGTGCTTGTTTTAATCCGTAGAGAGTCTTTTGGAGTTTGTACACCATCTCCTCACTTCCCTTTTTCTCATAGCCTTCACCGAAATCTGCTAACCATACAGGTGGATGTCGATTTCTCCCCTCCCTTATTGTCAAATCTAGTGCGATAGTTACTAGAAAAGTTTTTCAGCAACTGGTTCAATTGTTTCAGCAATCGATTCAGTCGTTTTTTTCGTGATTTTTCCTTCTTCGGTTGTTTTCTTATCAATTTCAATGTTTTGCCTCAGTCCAATTTTTTCGCTGCTCTCCATTTACCCATTTTTGGAAATGGAGTCCGATGTTGCTTGCCTTTCATACATGCCTCATAGGTGGTGTTTTGAGCTCCAACTTGCGACAGATCTTTCACCATGTTTTTGTGTTTCAAGGTGCACAGGCCTTTGTAGCCGAGATGACCATATCGATGGTGCCAAAGTGTTGACTGATCCATATTTGAAAGTTGGAGGCATCTTTCTTCATTTGTTGTGGTAGATGGTTCAGTACCCAAAATAAACTGCCGATTTGCGTTCATAATTGACTCCGCTATTTTTTCTCTTTGTGGATGATAAATGCTACATACACCATCTTTAAACAATGCTGTTACTTCTTTTTCTTGTAGTTGTCCAACGCTCAAGAGATTATTTTTGAGTTGAAGTACCCAATACACATTACTAATAATGCAAAGAACCCCATGCAAAGTTAATTTCACTGCACCCTTTCCCAAACTTTCATACTTGTATTATTTCCAAGTTTGACAATGTGGGAAAATGTCTTGTCTAAGCTTGAAAACATATTTTCACTTGCACACATATGATTTGAGCAACCAGAATCTAAGAACCAAGCATCACTCCTTTCTGCTTCATGTCTTTCCATATGAGCCATTAACAACATTTCATCCTCTTCTTCCAGCTCTGCATAATTCAATTCCTTGTTCATCTTTGGACATTCATATTGAAAATGACCTAACTCATGACACCTATAACATTCAACAGTTGCTTTGTTGAAAGTTGATCTTCCTCTTCCGCGTCCTCTGCCTCTGTAAGTTCCTCTTCCTCCATTACTTATTTCCATTCGCCCTTCAACTTTAGAACTTGTTCCTCTCCATTAATGCTGGATCTTCAAAATTTTTGTTCATGCACCACTAATGAACATTGTAATTTATCAATGGACATGTTATCAGTATCTTTAAATTCCTCAATGGATACTACATGGGTGAGATTGGGGGAATAAGATTTAGGCATTCTTGGCGGATGATTTCTTAATGAAAGTTGTGGGTAATTCTTTTTAGAATGTTTAGGAACTAGTTTGGTATCAAATGATGGACTATAACTCACAAATTTGGAAAAAACTTAAGAATGAAACCCCCACAAATTTAGAGCTCAATACTCACGTATGCTTAAATTTGAATTTGAAAAATCTGAAATGACCTAATTCGCTACGCTGATGACCTTATCGACTTAACGAGATGATTTCCACCATTGGATTCTTAGGTGGCTGAGTTTCAATAGCTAGATCTTGAGTTCTTTTGAGTTTTCAAATTGGGTTGTCACTATTATTTTAGTGTTGCAGCTAAGAACAAAAAAAACAAAAAATAGGTCCCACTAGACTCAAAGTCCAATGTCCTAACCACTAGATCATGGGACCACAAATGTTCACACAACTATGATACAATTAATTACTCTATATTTTTTGTTATTTTAGTTGAATAATTTGTGTAATATTATAGATGGTAAAAAAAAATCTTAACCCCTAAACATTTTTGTCCTCATTAAAAATCTAAAGTAATAATTCTACCCTTATACTTTGCACTTTTGAGAATGAAATGAATATGTAAATTAAATGGTGTATTTCAAAATAATAAAGGGACAAGACGTGAATAGTGTATCAATTAATGTTCCCATAGTATTTACATGCCTTGAAATTATAATTTTGCAAAAAAAGGCAAATAGATATAATTTAAAATATAGAAACGATCTTAATTAATCGGTTAGCAAATGACCTTTGCTGAGCTAGTAAAGGAACTTTGTAACTCTTTTTGGAAGTAACTAAAATAATATTAAAGCATTTGCAACTTTAAATATCAAGAAAAATGAGACTTGGTGAACTATGAGTTTGTTGATGTATTAGAACACAAAACAGAAGAAAGCGAAAGACGAAGAGAAACCAAGAAAAATGATGTCAAGACTTTGTTCATTGTTCACCAAGCAATTCATGAGACTATCTTTTCACGAATTGAAGCATCAATCACATCAAAGCAAGTACAGTCAATTCTACGGAAGAAGTTTCAAGTAGATTCAAATGTCATAATAGTAAAATTGCAATCTCTAAGATGTGATTTTAACTTTGCTCATGACGAATGGTGAATAAATTGTTTTTTTTTGTCAAGAGCAATGATAATAGTTAGTCAAATGTCTGACTTTATAGATAAAAGTGTTAGAAAAGTTTAACTCTGGAGTTTGACTAGGTGGTGGCTGCTATAGAAGAAACTAAAATCTATCAATATTCTTTGTTGATAAATCGATGGGTTCGCTTCAAGCTCATGAGTCAATAATCAATAGATCATAAAGGAATGAAGAAAAGGCACTTCAAGCGAAGAGGTAAAAATATCATCACTAGCCCAATAGAATCAAACCCAATAATTGTACGAGCATTGTATATTTATTTTAGCAGACATTTTAAGAAAGATACTAAATAGGGTAGGAAAAGAGATCTGGATATATTAGGAAAAATATTTAGATTTATATTTATTAGGTCTACATTGAGTAGATATAGTATAAATATCCCTCCACCCTACTTAGTTTTTCATCCCAAAAATTCACAAACAATACAAAGTAGTAGTATTCTACAAAGTGTCTTGTGTTATCTTCTTGATTGGTCTTAATAAAGTGTTCGAGTGTTTCCCATAAAGAGTTGTGTTCAACAATCTGGTATCAGAGCATGGATTAGAGAGTTGTGTTCAAGAATATGGTATTAGAGCATGAATTTCTTCATAATCAGCTTCAACTTATGGTAGCTAACATGCCCCAATCTTGCATGTCATAGATCTGTCGTCTCATTCTTTTGGGTCTTGTCAACATAGGCAGACTTTGCATATAGGATGTAAATAGACTCCACTCTTCGTTCTTCTATCGTCGGCTTTTCTATTATCTTAACATTTTGATAGACTTTTACATCTTCTGGTTCAAACAAGACGTAGTTTCCTGATGTTGTTAGTTGTGACACTGACAACAAGTTCTTCTTTATACCCAGTACATGATAAACATTATGTAGCGACACTGTATCAGATTTATTGCGAGGCATGATTGTCGTATTGCCGATCCGAGCAATTGACAACTGCGTGTTACTTGTTGTGTGTACCATACGGCTTCCTTTATACTCTTTCTTGTCTTTCAATTTTCTTTGATCGCCATTCATGTGGTTTGAGCATCCTGAATCAACAATCCAGTCATTCTTATAATTGATATGGTCTCCCATCGTCGCCACGAGTGTTAGCTAATCTTCTTCTATAACATATAGTACCTCTGCATCCCATTCCTTCTTCATCTTCATGTTAGAGGATGCCACATTGCTTTCGATAGATTTTTTTCTTGTACCAACAATTTCCTAAAATACCAGGCTTGGAGAACACTAAAGAACTTCTTCCACAGAAAGACAGGAGAGCAAACTGAAGAAATTCTTCCACAGAAGATGGGGGTGCAAATTGAAGAAATTCTTCCTAAGAAGACGGGGGAGCAAATTGCATACATTTACTTTAGTGTTGATGTGTCTGAATATCCAAGTGACACTAATGTTGGTGACCAAGAAGTGACACAACCAAGCGAACCTGGTGAAAAGAAAATGACACCTCAACGACTTAGACAGTAAAAAAGAATCCAAAAGTCAAATCCAAAGTATGTCAATGCAACTATTGTAGAAGACAAAGTTAAAGAGCCAGAGATGTATGGAGAAACATCACGAATTTGTGAAAGAAATCTCACGAATTTGTGAAAGAAATCTCACGGACACTATTTTTTCTTTTGAGAGTGGAGAGACAAAAAAAAAAAAAAAAAAAACGCTTTGTTTATCTTAAAAAACCTCTTCTAGTACTTCTATAGTTATAAGCATTTAGATGCTCTTCTAAAACTAACTATAGTCATAAGAATGCCACTGTTTCATGAGCCATAAATGCCACTATTTAATATAAGGAATCTTGTCCTTTCATCTTCAACACTCTTACCCTTTTCTTTTACCTTCTAACTTGGGCTGGCTTGAGGATGGTTGATGGCTGGTACGATGATGGAACATGCAAGGTGGGGTGGAGTCAGGTGCCTTTGCGCGTGCGGCATGAACCTCGTTGAGTGTGTGACATTGTGGTGATGCTCGGCCAGCTTTGGGCCAGCCCTATGTTTTGAAGGCGTGTGGTGCCAGAACATGTTCGGCTGGTTGGAATCAGGTGCCTTTGGGCGTGCGACATGAGCCTCGTTGAGCATGGAATGTTGCAATGTTGCCTTCTAACTGAGAATCTCTGGTGTGAGGACTGTGGATGGCTGCTGGTACGATGATGAAACATGCAAGGTGGGGTGGAGCTGGGTGCCTTCGGGCGTGCGGCATGAACCTCGTTGAGTGTGGGACGTTGTTGTGGTACTCCTCCCTTCCTTGGGCTAGCCCTATGTTTTGAAGGCTGCGTGGTGGCAGAACATGCTTGGTGGGGCGGTGTCAAATGACTTTGGGCGTGCGACATGAGACTTGTTGAGCATGAAATGTGGTCTTCTAACTTGGGCTGACTTGAGGATGGTTGATGGTTGGTACGACGACAAAGCATGCAAGGTGGGGTGGAGTTGGGTGCCTTCGGGCGTCCAACATGAACCTTGTTGAGCGTGTGACGTTGTGGTGACGCCATTGGGCCATCCGTATGTTTTGAAGGTGGCGTGTAGGCAGAACATGCATGGTGGGGCGGTGTCAAGTGCCTTTGGGCGTGCGACATGAGCCTCGCTTTGCACTAAATGTTGCGATGTTGCCTTCTAACTTGGGCTGTCTTTAGGATGGTTGATGGCTTGACCGCACACGATGTTGCCTTCTTTGCCATCTCAATTACTGATTTGTGTCAACTTGAATCACGGTTGCACCTAGTTGCTTTAATTCCATCTTGCTCAACAAATTTCTAAGTCATATCGCGTGACACACACACTAAGATGCTGCCACATATTCAGCTTCACACATCGAGAGTGTCACGATTGGTTGTTTCTTTGAAAGCCAAGTAAATGTTGTGTTGCCCATAAAGAATACATAACCCGATGTACTTTTTTGATCGTCTATGTCTCCGCACCAATCACTGTCAGAGTAACCAACCAACTTGTAATCTTCTATTTTCGAGTAGAATAACCCAAGTGACACCGTTCCTTAAATGTATTGTAGAACTCGCTTCAACGCCTTTCAATGTGAATAAATCGGCTCCTCCATGAACCGGCTTATAATGCCGACACTTAATGAAAGATCTGGCTTTATGCATGTAAGATAGCGAAGGATTCCTACCAAACTCCGGTACCTATTTGCATCTACTCGTTCTCCTTCATCATACTTTGAGAGTTTTGCACCTGGTTTCATTGGTATTGATACCGGGTTGAAGTTTTTCATCTTGTACTTCTTCAAAATCTTCTTTGCATGTCTCATGTGATATAAAAATACCCGTCTCTCCTTGTTTAACCCCAAACCAAGGAAAAACTTCAACAAGCTCAAACTGTCATCTCAAATTCTCGTGTCATTGTGCTTTTAAACTCTTCTATCATCGCATCATTATTACCCAAAAAAATGAGGTCATCGACATAAAGAGCAACAAGTATCACATTACCTTCACTCTTCTTCGGGTAAAGTGCATGCTCGTGGGGACATCGCTTGTATCCGTTCTCCTTGAAATATGTTGGAATAAACATATCTCCCTGATCCCAAACACTTCTCCTCCTTCAGTTGAATTGGCTCCCCAGGTAGGTTGACGCAACGCGCATCAACAAGGCCCACTCATTGGCTCCCTAATCACCCGCTCGACGACAACTCGACGTCCGTCTTCGTAGCGTCGGCCTCTTAATGGCAGTGATGGAGAAGCCGGCCCTCGACAGCAGCGTGAAGGAGTGAGCAAGCTTGCGACGTTCTAACCAATTGAGCTATTCAACTTAGCTTTTGATAAAGGTGGCTCCTCCGCAATAATATACCACCGTGGATTAAACCAGGCTCTGATACCATTTGTTGACTTCTGACAATTGAGAGGAAAACGTCGACGGAGTAAAAAACTGCCGAAGGAAAACTTCTTCAAAGAAGAAAATAACAGAAAACAAAGGGAGAGAGAATATTTGCGCTGAAGACCCGATAATCTCATTTCTCATTAGTTGGGATATTTAAATAACAAATTACATCTAAAAATTGAAAAATGTGGAAAACTTAATTCAAGCGCTCCCACTCACGTGTACTTCCCACTCACTTTAATTGCGTGGGTTTAAAATTACCTAAAAAATAGTTAACTAAACATTAGGGATCACTCTCACTGAAAGGTAGGGATTTATCTAATAGCAAACACTTCGTCATAGTAGATTCTCGCTTTTTGCTTGTATCCCTTCGCAACAAGTCGTACCTTGTACTACTCTATCTTGCCTGAAGCATTCATTTTTTTCTTGAACACCCACTTCACACCAATGAGCTGACTTCCTTCTAGTAATTCTGTTAACTCTCATGTATTGTTGCGATAAATTGCTTTAATCTCCTCATCCATGGCAGTTTGCCACTTCTTGTCTCGCACCGCCTCTTCAAAGTTGATACTTTCAGCATCTGCCAGAAGACATACTAGGTGTACCTCATTTGTTGAATCATACAAGTCTCCAAACATCGCATTTTGGGTTGTTGTGGTTCATCTTCATCATCAAAAATTTTTGAGTTTGTTAGTATAATTCTTGGTGCAACGACTGATGATTCTCCAACTTTGATATTAACTTCAATCGAATTGTTCCAGTCTCATTCGCTTGCTTCATTTACTCACACATCACGGCTCACCATCACCATCTTGCTTATCGGGTCAAATAGCTTGTATTCTTTTGTCATCTCATCATACCTAATAAAAATATACCTTTTTCTTTTGTCTTCGAGCTTCGTTCTTTGTTGATCCGATACGTGAGCATAAGCCACACTTTCGAACACTTTGAGATGAGAAATTGTGGGCTATTGTCTGCTCCAAGCCTCTGGTGGTGTTTGATCATCTAACTTCGCATGTGAATGTCGATTTTGCACATAGATGGCGCATTGCACGGCTTCTGCCCAAAATTCCTTTGGCATCCTTTTGCTCTTGAGCATTGACCGAACCATGTCGAGAATGGTTCGTTTTTTCTCTCAGCCACACCTTTTTGTTGAGGGGTGTACAGTGCGGTTAGAAATCGCCTTATGCCTTGCTCCTCGCAATACTCCATGAAAGTTGTCGAAGTATACTCTCCACCTCTATCGGATCGTACAGCTTTGATGTGTCTACCAGTTGCCTTCTCCACCATCACTTTGAAATTTTGAACACCTTGAATGCCTCAAATTTTTCTTTCAGAAAGTAAACAAAGTTTTTCGTGAGTAATCATCGATAAAGGAAATGCAATATCTTTTACCACTGAAAGACTCAGGGGTAATTGGTCCATATATGAAACAACTTGAGAGGTTGTTTAGCCCAAAATTCAGCCTTCTTTTGAATTGAGGTTCTCGCATGCTTGCTGAGCACACATTCTTCACAAAATTTTCCTTCGTAGTCCATGTTCAG
This sequence comes from Cucurbita maxima, assembly GCF_002738345.1. Taxonomy (NCBI): domain Eukaryota; kingdom Viridiplantae; phylum Streptophyta; class Magnoliopsida; order Cucurbitales; family Cucurbitaceae; genus Cucurbita; species Cucurbita maxima. The sequence goes on from NW_019272067.1 coordinate 903,427, forward strand.
TAGCATGTGCACCATATTCTTCTTTGCTAACACTTTTAGGTCGCCATGATGTAGGTGATCAAAGCGGAGATGTCACAGTGATGTCTTGTCTTCTACGTTGGCTCACAAACAATTTTCTCGTATGCTTCTTAAATTCAATTTGTACATCTGATTTCTTCCTATCTCGACTCGAGCAACCAAATGCTCTTGCTTGTCCTTTAGGTGTAGCAAGCGGTCTTTTAGGAATATCGAGTAACCTCTCTGTGAGTTGCCCCATATTCAATATGTTGGTCTTGAGGTCTGGTACGTAATAAACATCTTTGATTGACCCTATTAAACCATCCTTTTGCAAGAAATGTATCGTACCTCAGCCTTTAACCTCCACTTTTGAAGCATCTCCAAATGACACATGACCATCTTCAATATTTTGCATCTCTTTGAATAGGTACTCGTGACAACACATATGGTTGCTTGCCCCTGAGTCGAGGTATCACAGAGTGTCGTTGTTGATGTTGTCTTCGTTTTGCACCATCAAGAGAAGACCTTTATTTGTTACGTCTTCCAAAGCTAGGTTAGTTGTTCCTCCACCTTTTTATCAGCTCGACAATATTTTGAAAAATGTCCCACTTTACTACAATTGTAACATTTGTCGGCATATAGTGACCAAATTTGTGACATTAGTATCCTTCATGACTGTTGCCTTGACCACAACGACCATTTCCACGACTTCCACGACCACGACCTCTACCTTGAAAATTTTGAGAATAGAGTACCTTTTCATCTTTAATTGACGCCTTGGTTTGAAGTGCTTGATTGAGGGTTTCCTCCTTCTTCTTCTTACGTTGTTCGTGTGCCTCGAGAGAACCGACGAGCTCATCGACCGTAAACATCGCTAGATCCTTTGACTCTTCTATCGCGCATATGACATTCTCAAAGTTGTTGGTTAATGATCTCAAAATCTTCTCCACAACTCGCGTCTCGACTAACGTTTCTCCGTTTCGGTTGAGTTTGTTTACCACAGTTTGTACATGCGTCATGTAGTCAGATACACTTTCTGACTCCTTCATCTTCATGCTCTCCAATATGCCACGAAGAGTTTGGAGAAGCACTTGCTTGACTCGGTTGGTTCCTTTGAACACTTTTTTGAAGTAGTTGCACTGGCAATCTTCTCAAAGCCCGACTCGTCAACGGCTCGGAACAACATGTATAGTGCTACCTTATCCTTTGATCGCATCTCTTTTAACGTCTTGTTTTGTGCCGCCGTATAACCCGTGGTATCTTTTGGTTCTTTGAAACCTTCTTCGACCACCTCTCATACATCTTGAGAACTGAGAAAAGCTTTCATTTGAAGCATTTGACCCGTCAGATTCGCTTTTGGCTTTGATACCAATTTGTGAAATAAATCTCAAGCACACTATTTGAGAGTGGAGTGAAAAAAAAAAAAAAAAAAAAAAAAAAAAAAAAAAAAAAAAAAAAAAAAAAAAAAAAAAAAAANTTTTTTTTTTTTTTCCTTTTTTTGTCTACTTCTTCAAATCGGAAGAATAATATATTTATAAGCATTCAAATGCTCTTCTAAGAATGCCACTATTTCATGAGCCATCAAAAGCCATTATTTCCTATCAAGACTCTTGGCCTTTCATCTTCATTTACCACTCACTTTTTAATTTAAAACCAACTAAAATAACATTATTCAACAAAAATTTGGCTTGGCAGCCGTTCATGGAGGAAGAAATTATTGCGTTGGAGCAAAATCAAACTTGGGAACTAGTGTCCAGATGAGGAGATGTTAAATCTATCTTTTGCAAGTGGATTTACAAAATAAAGTATACCCCAGATGGATCAATCGTTAGATACATAGCTCAGACTGTAGATCCAAGGTTCTCTCAAGAATATGGTCTATGATGAAGCGTTTAATCTAGTGGCAAAGATCACTAATGTACAAGTTCCTCCGCACTTGTGGTAAATAAAGATTTGAAAATTTGGCAGATGGATATGAAGAATGTATTCTTGCATGGAGAGTTGGACCAGGAGATCTACGTGAACCAACCAAATGGATTCGAAAATGAAGTTGGAGTCATTAGTCAGTATATGCAAAGTCTGAAGAAGCCTCATTTTGATGCGGCTCGATGGACCTTGAGATATATCAAAGGATATCACGATACCCGAAGATTAAGCACCAGGTATGTGAAGCTTTGTTCGAGAACAACTTCTTGGTGTAGCAAAAGAAAATCAACAGTATTATTGTCAACTAGAGAACAGAGTTCAGAGCAGCGGTTGGAGCAACTTAGGAAATTTCCCGACTAAAACTCTTGATGAAAGATTGGCACCAGAAAATTGACTATCCAATATCACTTCATTGCGACAACCAATCTGCGATTCGCCTAGCAGAAAATCCAGTGTTTCATGCTAGAACAAAACATGTGGAGGTGCACTACCATTTCATTAGAGAGAAAGCCCTAGAGGAAGAAATCGAGATGCAACAGATCAAGACAGATGACCAAGTGACAGACTTGTTTACAAAAGGGCTGACTACTGGCAAACATGAGAGTTTTCGTTGTCAGCTTAACATGGTGCGACGAATGAGGACTAGTGGTGAGGGGGATTGTTAAAATATCATCACTAACACAATAGAGTCAAGCCCAATAATTGTACAAGCCAATTGTACAATTGTGCAAAATTTCAGGGACGGTCAATAAGCAAAAAAATCAAGCAAAGTTAGTTCAATAAGCAAAGTTAGTTCAATAAGCAAAGTAGAATAAGGAATGTCATTCAATGTTACAATTATAGAAGGTATGGACATATAAAAGCTGAATGTTGGTATAAAGATCAAAAAATGAAGAAGAAAAAAAAATATCTTTTTATCGTTTGTATTGATCTTAACCAAACAGAAGGTGATTTATGGTTTGTTGATAGCAGATGCTCGAACCATATGACAAGCATCATATCTTTCTTCTTGGAGCTTGATGAGACGCAAAAAATTGAGGTACAACTTAGCAATACAAGATTGCAAGTTGAAGGAAAAGATACAATAAAAGTTGAAATCAGTCATGGTAAGGTAAAACTGTTAGATAGTGTTCAATTTATGCATGATTGATAGTGGGTACAATTTATCAAGTGTTGAATAATTGATGACTAGAGGATAGTTCGTTCTATTTGATGACAACAGATGTCATTACAAATAAGAAATTAGGCCATAAAGTTCAAGTTTTCATGACTATTAAGATGTTTCCATGGGTTGTTCCTAACAGGGGGATTTTCATATGAAGGGCATAAAAATGTTCATACTTGAGGTTATGGCATATGAGATATGGTATCTTCATATGAAGGCATAAAAATGCTCAGGGATGAAGGTATGGTTTTCGGATTACCCATAATTGATTTAATTAGTTTATGTGAATGAGGCATTTATGACAACCAAATTAAAAAGTTCTTTCACGGTGGAAAAGCTAAAAGAACTTCAAATTATCTAGAATTAATTCATGATGATTTATGTGGTCAATGCAAACTAAATCCTTGGGTGGGAGTATATATCTTTTAATATTTATAGACGATTATGGTCGCATGAGCTAGGTTTACTTCCTACAATATCAGTTAGAAGTTTTTTAAAAGTTACCGAATTTTAAAGAAAGCTATGGTGGAAAACCAAAATGGCTACCACATTAAAGTTCTTCGTCCTAATAGATTTTGAGTAGCCCATGCTCACTGGAAATGAAGCAGTCGGCCTCATCAAGAATTTTAAAGCTATGGTGGAAAACCAAAATGGCTCGAGGTCCATCTTCGCGACATTAGCCTCTTAGTGGCAGTGATGGAGAAGCCGGCACTCGATGACGATGTCGAGAAGTGAGCGAGCCTACCCAAGATGGACCCCACACGATGTGTATTTTCGCACTTTGCATTTTCTTCTACTTGAACTTGAAGACCTGTGTGTTATTAGGTCGATGCTCTAACCACTTGAGCTATTCAACTTAGCTATTGATAAAGTCGGCTCCTCTGCAATGATATACCACCTGTGGATTGAACCAGGATCTAATACCACTTGTTGACTTCTAGCAATTGAGAGGAAAACGTCGACGGAGTAAAAAACGGTCGAAGAAAACTTTTTCAAAGAAGAAAATAACGGAAAATGAAGGGAGAGAGAAATATTTGGGCTGAAGACTCGATGGTTGTTATTTGATTGAGTTTGACATATTTAAATAACTAACCTATCCTAAATTTAATCGCACAAAACTAGCTAACATATTTAAATAGTGGCACAGACTGTTGGGTCCAAAGTTGGCAAAAATGGCAAGAAAAAATAAGCTCTTCCATTAAATAGGGAGCTTTAATTCAGATATCCAAAAGCAAAAAACAACTAACGAAAATTTAAGGAAACGTGTGAATAAAATCATAGCTTTTATCTAACAGAAGTTGTAGGTGTATTTTGAAAATTCAAAGCTAGAGTTTTAACCGGTTTTGTGAAGAGGCTGGAATTGAACATCAATTGACAGCACCATACACTCTTTAACAGAATGACGTCAGTGAAAGGAGGAATAGATTTATAATGGAGATGACGAGATGCATACTTCATGAGAAGGATTTTCCAAAACGTTTTTAGGGAAAAGCAGCAAAGACTGTTGTGTGCTTGCAAAATTGAATTTCAACCAAAGCTATGAAGAACCTGACACCATTTGAAGTTTGGTATGGTTACAAACTTCTTTAATGTTCCTTGGAGTATTTGGGTGTCTTTGCTTCATTTACATTTCTTGATAAGCTTGACAAAAAGACAAAAGTTGACATCTTTGTTGGGTATAACATTATATCCAAAGCTTACAGAGTCTTTCAACCACACACTAGTCGTGTTATTGTGAGCCAAGATGTTCATTTTGCTGGAAATGAGCAATGAAATTGGGAAGAAGGTGAATCAAATTTCTAATGCATCAAACAATTTAATCTTTGGTAGCATATTAGAAGAATCTCAAGATGAACGATAAGATGCTTTGGTTGATGATGCACCTATCAGAGGAGGAGTTTTCGGTGATCGAAAAAGACAACCTAGAAGTTGGTTGATCGAGGAGTTAATTTAGTATCTGGTTAAATCTCATTATAGTTAGGAGTTAATTTAGTATTTGCTGGTTTGTAGCCTTCTTGCTCTTCATAATATACCATTCAATGGCTCATTCTTTCACCAACGCTTTCTTATCTCACCCGTATAATCATATACCATTCAATGGCTCATTCTTTCACCAACGCTTTCTTATCTCACCCGTTGATTATACAGGTCAACGTATGCCAACTCAATTAGATGATTTGAACTCGGGTTAAATGGATTCAAAATTCAATGTCCTAACCACTAGACCATGGGGCCACAACATTGATAAAATTATGACAATACACAATTTATTTGTTACTTATTTTGTTTTTTCATTTCACTTGAATATTTTTTGTAATATTATAGATGGTAAAATAATAACACCCCTGTTCCTCAATTAAAAATCTAAAGTAATAATTCTATAACTTTAAACCTTAGACTTTTGAGAATGAAACGAATGTGTATCCTAAAAGAATAGAGAAGCATATTAGATAATATATTTGCATGTCTTGAAACTATAATTTTGAAGAACAAGGCAAATGGATACAGTTTACGATATAGAATCGGTTTTAATCAGCAATGAATACTAGGGTTTGAAAGTAAAACATACGCATGTACACGCTAGAAGAAGCTTTGAAAGTAGCTTAGTTTTTTCACACAATGATTTAAGTGTCTCCGTTGGAGTCTTTTCAAGAGGGTTCACATTCAAGAGGGTTCAAATTGTGAGATGTTATAGATATGACTACATGTTTTTTTCTTCCTTATTTTACTCTTAGTACATCTTTAATGAATTTCGACTAGAAAACAACTTTTCTGAATGACCTGAATGACCTTATGACCCTCGTTTCAAAAGAATTCTTAGGAGATATCATAAGCATCCCACCGACAATACCTACCAACATTGATGAGTCTTCTGTCTTAGTGGAGTGACAATGAAATTTGATGTAAAATCCATCAATGATCGATTCACCCTACAAACATTTGCTAATGTGATAGGAACGAGATGTTGATGGCCCCATCGAACATCTAGCTAAACGAATCCCTACCAACGGTAGGCTTGGCGGTGTAGTGGAGAAAGTTTTCATAGTGGGAATGAGAACAATGGTAATCACATACCTTAAGCTAGAAGCAAGGATGTGGGCAGCGTTTGTGAAATCAAGCCTGATGCCAACTACCCACGACACATTCTATCTCCTTTTGAAAAATCACTGGTCCAATATCTCTGTGTTTTTAGAAAAATAACTTAGGTATTTTAGAAATAAGATATTATATATTTTAGGAATAAAGATAACGAAGTATTTTAAGAAAATAAGTAAGTTGTTTTGAGAATAAATTGTCTGACCTCTACTATAAATACTTCTCCACCCAACCACAATTTTCATCCCAAGAAATCTCAAGCACAATAGGTTGTAGTACTTTCTACAATGTGTGTTGTAATCTCTTCTTGATTGGTGTTAATAAAAAGTGTGAGTGTTTCCTACAAATAGTTGCGTTCAACAATCTGGTATTAGAGTGAGATAGGTTTAGATTATCTAATCTCTTGAAGTTCGTAGTATGCTATGTGGTTGCAGCTCTCTCTAATCTTTCACATAAAAAATAATTTCTTGAGATTATTACTGAGTGAATTTCTTTGTGTCGTGAGTAATTCGTGACTCTACAAATTTTGTGTCGAAAAAACTTGTTTGGTATTACTGAGGTATAACCAACACGATGGCTGACTTCCAAATCATTGGATGAATTAAGAAACTCAACAGCAACAACTATAATACGTGGCTAGCATGCATGATGTTCTATTTACAAAGACAGGACCTTTGGGAAGTCATTGGTGGGAGTGAAACTACTCCCCCAGAGGAGGATTCTAATGGCGATTTGTGTAAATAGAGAATCAAAGCAGACAAAGAAATGTTTGCCTTGAAGATGACAATCGAGAAGAGATGTTATAGCACATTTGGGATGACAAGACACCAAAAGATGCATGAGACACGTTCGTGATGTTGTTCTCAAGGAATAACGATACGAGGCTACAACTTCTGAAGAACGAACTGTTATCAATTTCACAATGTGACATGAAGATTGCTTAGTACTTTCATAGGTCAAGTCGATCTGTCGAGAGATTACTGAACTAGACCCGAAGTCTGTGGTTGAAGAAGCTCGAATGAAGAGGATCATTATCCACAGATTGTCACCAGAATATAGAAGTTTCGTTATTACTGTGCAAGGATGACCTGCTCAACCATCACTTGTTGAGTTTGAAAATTTGCTAGTAGCCAAGAAGCCATGACTAAGAAAATGGGAGGTATCACATTGAACAGTGAAGAAGAAGTGCTCTACACAAGTAAAAGTGAAATGGTGACAAAGGAAGAAATCACCAAGAAACTGCACAATCTTAGAGAGTTTAAAAGAACAGCAACAAGAGTTTTCAAGGGAAGAGATTTAAAGGTAATTGCTACAGTTGTGGGAAGAAGGATCACAAGTCCAAGGATTGTTAGTCCAAGAAAGTATTACCAGACTTGGACAATATTGAAAAAATTCTATCACTGAAGACGGGTGAGCAAACTATACACATTTGCTTAAGTGTTGATGTGCCTAAAGAACCAAGTAACACTAATGTTGGTGAGAAATAAGTGACTCAATCAAGTAAACTCGGTAAAAAAATAAATGACATCTCAGCAACTTAGATGGTCAGAAAGAATCCAAATGCCAAATCAAAAGTATGCCAATACAACTATTATAGAAGAAGACGAAGTTAAAGAGCAAGAGACATGAAGAAGCATCACAAAATATGGCTTGGCGGCAAGCAATGGAGGAAGAAATTATAGCCTTGGAGCATAATTAAACCTGCGAACTAGTACCAAGACTAGAAGATGTTAAATTCATCTCTTGCAAGTGGATTTACAAAATGAAGTGTGCCCTAGATGGATCAATCGAGAGATACAAGGCTCAACATTTTGCTCAAAGGTTCTCTCAACATTATGGACTAGACTATGACGAAACATTTAGTCCACTGGCAAAAATCACTATCGTACGGGTCCTGCTAGCATTTCCCGTAAGTAAAGATTGGAAATTATGGGAGGTGGTTGTGAAGAATGCTACCTTACACGAAGATTTGGACTTGGAGATTGACATGAACCAACCAAAGAAATTTGATAATGCAATTTGAGTCACGAGTCATTATATGCAAAATTTGAAGAAGTCTAATTTGGATGCGGCTCGACGGTCTTAAGACATGTCAAAGGTACAATCGACTATGGCCTTTTGTACAAAAGAAGTGAAGACTGCAAGCTAGTTGGATACTATGATGCTGATTATGCAGAATATCACAACACTCGAAGATCAAGCACCAGGTATGTGTTCAAGCCCAATTCGACATCAATTTCTTGGAGTAGCAAAAGACAACCAACAGTATCATTGTCAACAACAGAATATGATTACATAGTACCTGCTGGAGCAGATCAAGAAAGTACATGACTGAAACTCTTAACGTTACATGGGTATTACACAAACATCGAAAGTAAGTCATGTTTGCTCAAGAAGACTATATGGACAAATGAAGAGAAGAATCGGTTGAAAGTGTCGGCCACGACAAATCCAAAATGTAGGAAAAGTTATGGTCAAGCTGAGGTCAGGCCAACTTTGATTCCAAAGTAGGAAGAACCAATGACTAGTGGGAAAATACTATGGACCAGTTGAAATTATTCGGAAAGTCGGAAAGACACGTCATAAAGAATCCAATTAGTCCCATGGATGCAGACAAGCCATGTTGTCCATGTCAGTAACTTGAAACGTTACTAACCTGATCAAGAAGACACATGACACAAAAAGGTGCTACGACCTCATGCCACACGAAGAGTCGACAAATTGAGAAGTGATTTTCAATATTTCTTGGCAAATTGGAAGAGACTCCTCAATATAGAGATTAGTAGGAAGCACATCAAGAGGCTTGAAAATCAGTCTCCTCCTACATCGCTGAGTTTGTGAAGAATCACCATCAACCAATTAAGTGGGGGAGGATGTCACAGTTATGCTTGTCCAAAGCCTGTTACATGTGGCCACATGTCGAATGTCTCAGTCATGCTTGTCCAGGACGTGCTGTCCATGGCCACACGTGCATTTCAAACCTCTTTTGCTTGCTTGGATGTGTACTTAAGGTCTTTACTATTTTTGTCATGTCAATAAGGGGTTGTATGACCATTCACCACAAGCATGTCACCAACCAATGCTAAAATGCCCCAAAATATACTATAGGGAATGGACTCATCGTCAATTCTTCGTGCTCGGTTATATGCTATCAAAGTTGTGGTTGTTGCTTATTTTCTTTTAGCCTATAAATATTGCTATTTTACAAATTATTTTCAACACATTTCATTGCTCGTGTTTTCTAAAACATTTTCTCTCAAGCATGACACAGACTCAATCATACGTCTAAATTATCAGCAACTTACGATTTTCATAAAGTCTCTTACTTAATTTGTCTCTGGATTGAGATCTACATGCCTCCAAGCGGGTGGAGGCATGTAAGCATGTAGAGTGGGATTCATTTCGTCGACTATTTTTTGTTCCATTTTTATAATGGCCTTAATATTATATGAATTAGGACCTACTAGTAAATTTTTAGAAGGCACGTGTTATTCATGTAAGTAACCATTTAGACATTTTTCAAGTAATTCTTATAAGGATCGTTAGGACGTGCTAGCGTGTGAGCATATCTTACCTTAGATTGTTAGAGTATGTATTTTTATGATTTTAAAAGGGCAATTTGGATGAGAATATTATGTATGTTGTAAAAAAATTACAGAAATACCCCTAGGATGAAAATTAAGTTGTATGCCTATTTGAATGTTTTCCACTTTGTTAGAGAGGAGGATAAGATGTTGTGATCTATGCTCTGGGTGATTGATGGATGTTATCTCTCCATTGAGTTTGCATGAATGTTTAGAATATGATGATAGGAATATCTCTCTAAAAAAGCTTGCATGAGAGAACTAAGTTAAGGTTAGGGCGTTAAAGCTAGAGCAATTTACATATTGACCTAGGTCAGTATGTTCCCAATAGACCGAGCACTCTAGGATCGTGAGCAGTGATCATAGGTCTAGACTTAAGTGCACCTAGAGACTTAACTAGCCTCGAGCATTCTAGAAATTTAAGAGAGCTTATGAGACCATTAGCAGCACGAACGATATGAACTTGAGAAGTTACTACTATGTGTAGAAGTGGGTCGAGAGCTTGTAAACCATTCCTGAGAGGAGATAAAGGACTACATAAGTAGTTGACTTGAGGAACTACTATTGTGTGTAGAAGTAAGTCGGGAGCCAGTAAACAACCTTGAGAGGGAATGGGGGACTACATAAATAGTTTAGCTCAAGACAAATGATATTATTATGTGTGAAAACAATCAGGGATCCCCTAAACATACTCGTTGTACAGTAAATCCACCTTGAGAGGGGGTGAGGGACCACGTGGTTGATCGAGTAGCTAACAGCCACACAAGATTACTCCACTTAGATGTTGATTCTATGGTTTTTCTTGTGAAAGGGTCGGATGCCACATTGTCCTATGAGATATGATGTGTCGCACCTCAACCCAAGATACGGAATGTTCACTATTGTGTCTATGCAAGCTTAATAAATATGAGAACGTAAAGTTGGTTCATGATCTCTTATGGATGTATATAATAAAATGATGTAAAATTCACAAGAATAAGTGCAAGTATACACTATTGTAGCAAGTAATAAGTAAATTATTGATTCCATAGAGAACCTATCTTTTTGGTAAATTTTATTGCTCGAAATTAAGTGAGTTTTTCGGTAACATTCAAATGGATGTTGGTGATTTTAACTACATAAACAAAACTAAAACAGAGTGCCACTTCTATCGAAAAACAGAAAATGATGAGAAAGTCAACTATAATGAGAAAGGTTCGGCTAAGAGATATTAAATAGATAAGTTGTTGAGTTTTGTGGTAGATTTTAGTTCATTTAATAGATTTCTAAGCCCACTTTCGAGGGTCATGAATGATGATTATTTCCATAATTCTTATAATTTCTATTAACAAGGCTCTAGAAGAAGAATTATTTCTAACATTTATATTACACTTCGAGTCTCTTTGCTATGGAACCAGAGTATTAAAGAGAATTTCATTGCTCCCTCACTTCTCCCAAATAAGAGAACAACTATGTATATAAAGTAGCTAATTAAACACACATGTAAATCATTAACAACAACTCTTTAATAAACTAAAATCATACTGTCAACATACTTAAACTATATAAAACTCTCTCGCCTCCCCTATAAAGTTTAGCTCTCCATATAAATTGAATTAAATAGAGGAATCTGCATCTCAATCATGTAAAATTGATGGAATAAGAAAAGAGAACAAGGAAATAGAGAGTTATCCCGGTTTGTTGTCGTTCGTTAATGAAAGTTTCCTTCTCTTGAGCTCTCACGTCCACCTCTTTGCCCTAATCAATCCTTGTTGGTCTCTTTTTCCTTCTCCGGTCAACAGTTGCTGGATTAGGGTTTTCTTCTTCTTCTCTCGTTTCACAGCAGTTCACTGCAGCAAAGGCTGTTGGTGTGTAATTCGATTTTTCTCCCCAAAGTGTGGCTCTCCTCCTCTTGGTCTTTTCCTTTTATATTGAGCATGGGTTCCCCTTTAGGGCTGGAATAAGTTGTCCACATAGATGTTCCTTTTTGGGTAATCAATGACTCACTTTAACTGCTGATGTGGATTTAAAATTTTCATGTCATCACTCATCTATTTTCAAATTTGCTACTCCCTCATTGTCCAGCATAAATGTTTGAAATTTTACCACATAACTCAATTAAATTAAATGTACAATTAAGATCCATTTGTGCCAGATCATATTTTTTTTATGTTGGGCCGAAATAAACTAATTCATGCTCACGAAGTAGAATAAATGGGGCAAATAATGAGAAAATGGTAAATAAGAGTGTCATATTAAATACAAAAAGACTTGATATGACTCTACCTTAGGGAGTTATCAGTTCACTTCGAGATAAGATTCGTAGTCCAAGAGATTCGTGGTGCTAGAACCTAGTAAACAGTAACCGAACCCTGACATGGTCTATAATATGTAAAAGAACCAATTGTAACTTCAATACTTTCCCAAAAGCTTAAATAGTTGAATAGCACGATATTTTAATTTTTAGTCACAATCCTCGAAATATTTAATGTATTAGAATTGTAAGAATATTTAGAATGTCAAAAGTAATGTAAAAATAAAATATTTAATGTATTAGAATTGTAAAAATATTTAAAATGTGAAACTAATGTACAATAATAATTAATCGTGAGTTAAGGTTGTCAGGTTCAGTTGCTTCTTTAACCACCGCTGTTTTTGTCTTTAGCGAAGATCTTCTCGATGTGACTATCACTATTATTCTCATTTAATTATTTTTTGATTGATTTTTCTCTTTTGTTATCAACCATGAGTGATCGGATATAAATCAAGGTATCAATCATGCAATATAAACCTCAAAAAAGATGAGAAGAAAATGTTATTCGAATTATCAGATGATGTTGCAATTCATGTCACATTAAAGAAGAAGCTTTGTTTATTCTTAGATAGTTACAAATTTTGGGTGGATGATAATTTAGAGTTATGGTGTTTCTTTAATGTATTTTAAGACTTATATTACGTAGTGGCTAATTATGGTCATAAAATATACCTAATGATAATTATGATCATAAAAATATAAAAGCTATAATTCTTGGAATGCCTCACGGTTTTAATTTTGAGGCTATATAAATCTATATATGTTTACTTTCATTTAGCTAAGGGCTAAGTTTGTCTGCAATTCTGTGTAGTTTAGATTGCATGTTGACATGATCAATCTTGCTTGTGGAGTGATTCGAATCTCAAACAAATATTTTTGTCCGGAGATATTTGATTAATAAGATAATTCAAAATTTACTTCATTTTGGTGATTCCTTATCATTAGGGCTAAGTGTTTATACCTACCTTTCTCTTTAGCCAATAAATTTATTTGCAATTCTATGTAGTTTAGGTTGCATGTTTAGAATCATCCAAGCTTGACATGATCGATGTTGATGTTGCTAGGGAGTGATTCGAACCTTAAACAAGTATTCTTACCTTGAGATATTCGATCAACAAGGTAATCCAAATCTTACTTTCATTGTAGTGATTTCTTATCATTTGGTATAAAGATTTTCCTTGGATTGATTCCTTACCAACCATTGGTGAAGTTGTACCTTAACCTCCTTCCATGCTAGAACCACTTGACTACTATCGACCAAGGCACGATATTGTTGCCAGACTCAATGAACAAAGAGTGATATGGGTTCAAATTATTGAAAATTTTAAACACTATCGCCCCTCCCCTCGAGTTGTTGCCTGAACCAATTTGGATCATGTCAAGTTTATATGAGATGCAACATTAGTTAGCGATTCGATTGGGTAGACTAAAACTCGTTTACAAGAACTTATGTCTCAAAATTCCCTTTAGTAAAGGATTTACAAGATTTTATTAAACCTCCTGAATTATTCTAAGCGTATAGGTTGGATAGTTTCAGGTTAAGAAAGTTGAAAGACGAAAAAATTCATTATCGAGCATTATTTGTTAAGAAATAGAAATAGATATAAAATAATTAAATATTGAGAATAAAATAAAATATACTGTAAATCAAATCATAAATAAAAAATATAATATCGAAGATATATTTCATAATTAAATATATTTTTCAATATTTCAATATTATTGTAACATTATTGTAATATATAAGGGGCTCTTTTAATAAAGCTTAGCTTAGATAATTAATTATATGTTTGAATTGAAGTTGAATTTTATGAAATTGTGTTTTAAATTAAGATATGATATAACATTCAAATTAACCAAAATTCTACTAATATTTATTTTGTGTAATTTAACCAACAAAATACGTTAGTTCTACGGTATATAAAACCCTCCTCTTTGATTCCACTTGGAACGAACCGAGAGGGGTGAAGAAATGTTAGCTGTCGTCTTTTTCTGGGTCTCCTTCTTTCTCCTGCTCCTCCTATTGTTCAAATTCGCCACCGCTCATGGTAATTATCGTTGCAATTTTCATTCCACTATTGTTGAATGGTTAGAAATGTGGAGAATTTCATTTTCTGTCTACTGCTTAATTGCTTCTGTTCAAATTCTTAGGGGACTTCACTTTAATGTCCAAAAAGCATGTCAAGCGAGAGGAAATTGAAGATAAGGTCTGCTAATTTCGAGTTTTCTGTTCTTCTTCACTACTATTCTTCATCAAACTAATGATCATTCTTTTCTTATGTTAATTCGTACTATACTGAATCAGGTCGTTTGGATTACTGGTGCTAGCCGAGGAATTGGTATTCTGCTCAATATTTTGTGTTCTTAAATTCCTTTTACTATATTGAGCTTTAATAAATCAAGAATCTTCTGCTACATCGTCTGTCTTTATTTGGCGTTTTTCGTATCTCTTCAAAATTTCCGTTGAATTCAGGGGAGGTTCTTGTAAAACAACTCGCTGGTTTGGGGGCCAAGCTCATTATTTCTGCACGGGATGAAGCTGGTTTAGAGAGAGTGAAGAATGAGCTCTCTGGTTTGCATTTTTTATGTAAAAATTTGCGGAAGGAAGTTTCTTATTGTGCCAATTATTTTCTCTCTAAAGTAGCTTTTGATGTCACAGGTAAATTTGCACCTAATGAAGTGAAAGTTTTACCTTTAGATTTGTCATCTGGGGAAAATAAGCTGAAAGAGGCTGTAGAAATGGCAGAATCATTTTTTCCTGGCTCTGGTGTGGATTATATGATCCATAATGCAGCTTTTGAGCGTCCCGTAAGTGACTAATATTTTTTACATATTTACTTGACCTGAATAATGGCATCATGAATTTAATTAATCCTCTAAGAACGTGTGTACTCTGTTCTCATGAATTTAATTAATTATATGATCAGTCATCAATTTTCAATGTTCGTGTTATTCTCACCAACATGTGTACTCTGTTCTTTAACTAGCCTGTGGCTACTGGCAGACAAGTTTCCATGTTAATGGATAACGGCAAGAGCCCATGCTTTGTTGTACATGCAGATGTCAATTTCTTGCTTTATAGATCCCCTTAGTAATGTAGCATGTGATACTTCATGAAATTAACTAATCTAGAATCTCCAAACCAATTCAAGAAGGGAAAAAATAATAACCTAGATACATTTCAACATATCAGTTTAAATAATAAGCCATAGATTAGAGTTTGCTGCTTAGCATGGATACAGGTTGAAGCTATTAATAAATGAGGCGGCAACTTAATTATGTTGTTTGGTATCAGTTGGGAATTGTATTGACTAGGAGTAATCGCTTACTTTTACATTTCTTTTTATGAAAAGAAATCGTAGAGTCATTGCAGCAGCCGACATGCACCTTGTGGGGACGTGCTTTCATGGTGATTTTTTCGGCAGTTGTTGATAACACTGTTCTGTACATCTATATTTTCGTACAGTTCAAACTTTATGCCACACTGAGTTATTTAATTTCCTCTTGGACATTGACGGATATAACCTATGTCATCAATGTAGGTGCAATACAACAAAAATTAATGGGCTGGGTTGGCTTGATCGATTCTTGAGCTTAGTTGAACAGCCATACCCAAAATTTTGGATGATTATTGTCCTACAAGAGGAGGATAACACCTTGGTTTAATCAAACCCAACCTTGTTGTGTGAAGTGTATATGCATGTATGTATGCATGCATTCTTTCCCAAAAAAGATGTATGTATGCATGGATTAATGCTCATATAGTTTGATATGTTCCTCAAAATCTCAATCCTCGGTTCTCGTGCCATGGTATTCACAGGACCTAGCCCTTCTCTGCTACTGTTTAACACACATATCACCATTTTTGTCTTTACCTGAAAGTGATCTCTCTCTTTCACGCCTTCACTATGAATCATTTTCATCATGCACTCTTTCCAATCTTTATTGCCCGTCTAAGTTGCTCATTTAATGTCATTGTGCTACTTGCTAGCTTTGTCTCTTTCTCCCTTTACATATTTGCATCAATTTTGTTCTCTTCAACGAACCTATTGAGTTTGGATCTCAACCATCGATTGGTTTGGCTTGTACATTTTTCCATTAACTTTTCTCTCCCCTTGTTGAACTCTCACTGTTTGATTTTTGTCTCCAATCAATCTGACCAAATTTTTCTTGCCCATCACCATTTATTTTGAATCTCTGATGCCATAAATTGACTGTTACGGGTCCAAGTCTGCAATCGAGTTATGGGTCTCTCGTAAGTGGAGGTAGACAGTGTTTGTATGGGGGAAAAGTAGAATTCTTCTTTCGATTTATTTTGAATAATTGTGAGGCTCAAATAGGGGAACCTTAATACCTCTGAGTTAAAGTAGTCAAGATTATGTTGAAAATTTCTAGGTACCATCTTCATTAATGTTTATGACTATTTATACAAGTTATATAACAACCATTGCTATATCAATTGAACCATGACTCAATGGAGGATCATCCTCATAAAACAAAGAAAATAACTAAAAATAGAAATGAAAGTGGAGTCCTTACAACATTTGCTACATCAATAGAACCATGACTCAATCATGGGGGATTGTCCTCCTAAAACAAGGAAAATAGGAATAGAAATGGTGGAAGACTCCTCCTTGTAATACGGAAATGGAAAACAGAACTGCATAAAGAAAAATTCATCCAATGGGTTTCATACGTGATTACTTCTTTCTGCCATGTGTGTAACGTATGTACATTTGTAGTTCACTGACCAAGCTTGTTCCCCTCAACTCAATGGTTCTTGCTTGGTGTAGACGTCCAATCATTACATTCCAGCCTTATCGACTCTCAAGTGTGTGTCTAATGAAATTTTTGGCAACTCTCTGGTGGGTTCATGATGTTGCTTTGATTTTCCTATAGAAATTATGCTTTGTGGTTTTTTTCTGCTCAAATTATGATGTTTTTGTTGGATTTTTCTTTTGTTCCTGCTTAATTTTGGATGGAGAAAAATCAGATGAACAAGGTAGCCATTTTGTTTCTGTCCATTTTCTCTCCCTTGTTTTTTTTTTTTTTTTTTTTTTTTCTTGCTGGTAGTTAGTAAAAGTGATGACCTCGTTCAATCCAACCAATTCTGTAAAGTGTACTTCAGGTTGGGTTTTTCGTTTATTTGGATTGGTTTTACAGTCAAAGTTCAAAATTCAGATTGCTACCAAGTAAATGCTTGAAATTGACCCGATCCAATCCACCCGTGCAATTACCTCTTTTGTGCAAATCCAATTCTCATAATTGAGTGTAATGATTCCATGGTTTCAAAAACTCCATATGCTCCGTTTTATTTGTCTACGTTTGTTTATCGATCCTTCTATGCTTTGATATCTGTGTTCGTTTATTGTTACAGAAAAGTACAGCTTTGGATGTATCTGAGGAAAGTATGAAGGTATGAAGGAAGAAAAAAATGGCACACAATTTAGTTTCTGAACTGTCCGTGGTTTCTTATTGTGAGTTGATGGGAGCGAGAGTGTTCACTGAAATTAATTGATTTGATATTCAGGACTACTCATCCTTCAATTATTGAGATAGCCATTTCTTGTGCTATCTTTCTATTTCTTGTAAACTCTTGTTAATTATATATTATGTGCTCAATTCTTACGTCTTTCTGTTTTCACTGTTTTATTTTTTTATTACAAACAGACAACATTTGATGTCAATGTTCTGGGGACCATTTCTCTCACACGGCTTCTTGCACCTCGTATGTTACAACGGGGACATGGTCATTTTGTTGTTGTAAGTGGAAGCCACTGATACTACTATGCTTTGCCATTGTTTACTTATTTTAGACTCATTGTTGTATCTTAAATTGATATGTCACTTGAATATGCTATTATTTATAACTACAAATGTTTATTGTCAGTCCGATCGTCAGGTTGTTACCTAATACTCGGATAGTTAATTTTATCATGAGTTTACTGTTTATTCTTATCTTCGAACAATAATCTAATTTTACGGTTAGTGATTGTTGCTACATTGTTGTAATTATAGAATTTTTCGTATTTACTATTTGGACCATCGTCATTTTATTTTCCTATGTCTATCTTGTTTCTTCCCTTTTATTTCCTCTCACTTGTAAGTCTAAATTGTTGATTGCCAATTTGTTGTTTCCTTTTGGATTGCTTCAGATGAGCAGTGCTGCGGGAAAGACTCCTGCTCCAGGACAGGCTGTATATTCTGCATCAAAGCATGCTCTGAATGGCTATTTTCATTCTTTACGATCAGAGGTAAAATAAACCTAATTTGTTTGTGGTTATATTTGAGATTACAATAGGAGTGTATTTACCTGTTGCGAATGAAGGACCTATACTTGGCGTTGTTTTCATTTTGGAGTAACTCCTTCGATAGACTAGACTCTACCGAACTAGAAACTAAATTGTGAGTTTTTGAAGAATATCATTTGCGTGTAGGGAGTAGGGAAATGTTTTTCCTTTCCATTCATCTTTCTATTATCTAATGTCATTATTGTTCCCTCAAACTATGGTTTTATTATTTAACAAAAATTTAGTTTATAACTTTTATTATGAACTTATAAATTAAATCCTCAACGTTGATATTAATATCTTTTTTGTTATTTTTTTAAAAAAAATGAGAATTAACCTTTCATTAAGAATAAAATGAAAGAATAAACATGCAATAAAAGACCCACAAAAAAAAAAAAGGAAGATACCAAGGAAAGGGCCTCCCATCTTGTAAAAATAATATCTATCGAGTAGTTACTAAAAAAAAGTAATAATAAATAAGTAAAAAAGAAGAAGAAGAAGAAGAAGAAAACTTCATAACCGAAGCCCAAAATGAAACATGAAATATAGTAAGGAACCACAGGTCACTTGGGTCCCTTTCCAAGCCTCTAAACACTATTGTTCCTCTCACCTTAAAGATCCCACAATAAAGCATACAACTCAACAAGCCACGAGAAATGACCCTTCTCTCCAAAAGGGCGGGTGGAGAAGGAACTCCTCGGTCATCTCATACAGGTCTCTGTGGTGAGCCAACTGGAAATCAAACACCTCCAAAAAAAAAAAAAAAAAAAAAAAAAAAAAAAAAAAAAAAAAAAATTACACACGGAACGCCTGAAGTGGCATCTCCCAAAGGATGTTATTGAAATCTTCCTCTGCCTTCCAACAGAGGATACAACAAAATTAGCCAAGCAACAAAGGCCACTTTCTCGAGTGTTGGTCTAAAGTCTTAATACAACCATGGATAACATGCCAATTGATATTCTTTCTAGAGAGCCAAGAAAGAAAAAATCTCTAATGGGAGAGGGGTCCAATGAGCAACAAGAGCTCCAAATATGCAAATCCTTCCTCCCAATTCTAAAATCAATTTCCCCTATCAAAGATAGGAGAGTAATAACATTTTTCGTTTCCCTATTGGACAAAGGACTACGAAATTTGAACGAAAAAGAGAGGGAGCTCTTAGACCAGTCTAATATCTCTCCCACAAAATAGTATTATGAAGAGGAAAGGTGATAAAAGACAAGAAAACATAGTGCAAAGGGGTCTATTCCCAAGCCACTTTTCAATGACCACCTACCTAGCTCACAAGATGGGCCCCTTTTCCTTCATTTACCCTTCACACAAGAAGTCTCTCATGAGTTTTTATGCTCTTACCGACAAAACAGTGAGAAGTAGTAGATTGGGTGGGATACCACTGACACAATCATGATAAGGGTAAGTCTACCACCTTTTGAGAAAAAAACTTATGTTCCAAGAGGCCAACCTGTTGGACACAAATTCTCTGTGGGAAACACTCTATTCTTTATTAAGACCAATCGAGAAGAGAATACAAGACATTGTGTAGAATACTTTTTGGATTTCTTAGATGAATAACATAGGTAGGGTGGAGGTGTATTTATACTAGGCTACGCAATCTAGACCTAACAAATCTAAATATAAATCTAACAAATCTGAATCTTTTTCCTAAAATATCTAGATCTCTTCCCTTCCTAAAATCTCTACTAAAATAAATATACAATGGGCTCGTACAATTATTGGGCTTGACTCTATTGGGCGGATGATATTTCAACCCAACATGTTTCTAATCATGTCTTCAACCGGATTCCAAAAAGCAACTAAGTTGGGATTACTTCCAAGGGGAAGGGCTTAAATAAGAGGAGGGGAAGGAGCCAATGCTGCACCCCATGAAACTAGCCCCTATCTTTCCAACTTTTCAGGATCACAATTCAACCCTAGAATCTAGCACTTCCCCCTACTAATTTTGAGATCGAACATGACCTCAAAGAAAGCAAGAATATGATTCAGCGTAAGAAAGGATTCCTCTTTCCTTGAGCATAAGAAAATAGTATTGTCTGTGAATTGGAGGTGGGACAAGGACACTTACTCCCCCTACCAATCGTAAAGCCCTCGACCACTTTTCCATTGAAACTCTTAAGGGTCAATTCTACTCCGAACATTCACCACTAGAAGGGAAAGGAAAGGGGATAAAGGGTCGCCCTGTATAAGACCTCTAGAAGTTCTAACTTTGCCCCCTGGTTTCCCACTAATAAGAAATTATTAACTGAATGATCTCACACAACTCTAGATTCACATCCTCTATTAATACCCAAACCCTTTCTTATTCCGAACCAAAATCACTCTTGAAGAGCATGCCCTCATTCTTCCTCATCTTCTCGTCTTGTATGACTTCATTAGCAATCAAGGCCTGGTCTAGGATTTATCTTCCTAATATAAAAGCTCCTAGACTATAGAGATCGTGACAGAAGGATCTTTTTTAGCCTTGTCAGCATAAATTTTTTCTATGATCTTATAGACACGGTGATCAGGCTAATCGGTTTGAAATCTTAAATCTTTAACCTTGTTTTCCTTCTTTTTAGGGATAAGGCAAACATAAGCTTCAACCATAGAGCTGCTCAAGATACCTCGTTCATGAAATTCTTTGAAGACTTGCTCTAGATCCTCCTTTAGTCCTTCCTAGTTATCCTGAAAAAGAGCCATAGAGAAGCCATTCAAGCCATATAATTTACTCAAGAACTCACTTTCTAATTACTTCAAATGTGGAGGGAGAGATCAACTCATCTTCCCCTCCCAGTGATGAGGCACCACTCCACACCATTAACAAACGGCTTTGGAAGCACCTTTGGGTCATAGAGATTAGAGAAGAAGGAGAGGATCTCCTCCTCCACCTCCTTCTCTTCTTGAACAAGTTCGACCCTGTCATTTTCCAAAGCACCAATAGTATTCTTACTTCTTTTGCCACTAGCCATCTTGTGAAAGAATGAAGCATTACCCTCACCTTCCTTGACCCATTCCACCTTTGCCTCTAATTGTAGGTTTCCTTCCTAACTTCCTTAGCGAAATCCGGCTTAAAGGAATTCCTCTCCCCTTTTTGGTCTGTTGCCAAACAACCTCTATTTCCAGATTATCGAACAACCTAATCTTGTTAAAAAAAAAAAAATCTATTTTTTAAGTCTAGTGTCTCCAAATGCTTCTCTACTCCAGTCCTTTGAGGATCCCTTTAAAGCCTTCAACTTTTCCATAAATTTGTTCAAGTGAAGAGAAGAGGACTGTATAATCTCATACTGCATGTGATTTCGAAGGTGCCATTGTTGGGAATAAACTTAAATGAAAAAGGTAGTTTTTAATTTTGTTAATTTTAGTAAGTTTTTTAAATTGAGTCGTAAAAGGAAAAGGCCAAAAGAAAAAAAAATGAAAGAACAATAATCATTTTAGGAAAGGGTGGGTTTATGGGATAGCCATTTTTAGCCTTTAGAAAACCTATAAATTAATTTAAGAGCAAAGAGCAAAAGTGCAAAAGTGCAAAGAACAAAAAGTACAGAGAAATAGAAAAAGGTTTTTCAAAATTCTTTGTCTCCTTGTCTCTTCCCTCTCGACATCTCCTCCACAATTTCATGAGTATCATTTTCACAAACTAGTATTAGAGCGAGCTTTTATTCCTACAAATTGGTATCAAAGCGAGCTTTTATTTCTATAAATTGGTATCAGAGCCGATGGCGAATATGATGGGACAAATGTTGCTACCACGATTAACGAAGACGAACTACGAGAATTTGAGCATCCAAATGAAAGCTCTTCTCGATTCTCAAGACGTATGGGAGGTGGTTGAAGAAGGTTTCGAAGAACCAAAGGATATCACGGGCTATACGGCAATGCAAAACAAGGCGTTAAAGGAATTGCGATCAAAGGATAAGGCAGCATTATACATGTTGTTTTGGGCTGTAGACGAGTCGGGCTTTGAGAAGATTGCAAGGGCAATACTTCAAAAGAAGCGTGGGACACTTTAGAAAAGGTGTTCAAAGGAACCGACCGAGTCAAGCAAGTGCGTCTCCAAACTCTGTGTGGCGAGTTGGAGAGCATGAAGACGAAGGAGTCAGAAAATGTATCTGACTACATTACGCGGTACAGACCGTGGCAAACCAACTAAATCGAAACGGATAAATGTTACCCGAGACGCGGGTTGTGGAGAAGATCTTAAGGTCGTTAACCGACAACTTCGAGAATGTTGTATGTGCGATAGAAGAGTCAAAGGACCTAGCGACGTTCACGGTCGATGAGCTCACCGGTTCTCTCGAGGCACACGAGCAACGTAAGAAGAAGGAGGAGACACTCGATGAAGCGCTTTAGACCAAAGCATCAATAAAAGATGAAAAGGTACTCTACTCTCAAAATATTCAAGGTAGAGGTTAAGGAAGTCGCGGGAATGGTCGAGGCGGTCAAGACAGCAGAAATGAAGAAATCTATAAGGAGAAGAAATAATCGAGCCAAGCAAATTGGCATGGAAGAGGACACAATCAAGGACGCAGTCAAGGATATAATTCCAACATCCAGTGGTAAAAAATATAGCGACTATGCAAATAATTGTAACTCCAACAGATGTTACAATTGTGGCAGAATGGGTCATTATGCAAGAGATTGTCGAGCCGAGGAAAAGGTGGAAGAGAAACCATCAACCTAGCCTTGGATGATGCAACAAACGGAGGCAATCTCTTGATGGCCCAAAATGAAGAGTTGAACACAAAAGAACGCGGCGGCGCGAAAGACAATGGCGATAGTCGTGAGGCAGTGGAAACTGTTGGAAATGAGGTGGTGTGCAACAAATGTGGCAAAATTCTGATAGCGGAGACGAGAAAATCGAAGAAAGATGAACAATCGGATAACAGAGAGTTCGAGCTCGAAGAGAGAGAGCTCCAATGGCCAGAAAGGAAATTTGAGGAAGAAAGAAGAAAGAGGATGAGAATGGAAGAAAATGGAAGGAGAAAAGAAAGAGTTAGAAATGAAGGTTGAAAAGTTAGAAAAGGACGTTGCTGAGCTGAGTGAGAGTTCCTTCTATCTCAAACAGGAGAACGAAGAGAATGGGAAGGTAATCTCTGAACTTGTGAAGAAAGTTGAAGAAGGTGTGGAGAGAGAGAATGACTTGTTAATGGAGATTGATGCTCTTGTGGACGAGCTAGTGAGGGAGGAGAAAGATATAGAGATGCTGACTCAACAGAGAGACTCACTTGACTTGAACCTGAATCGAGTCCAATAGGAGACAGTGAATTTACGACACTCGATTGAGATACTCACTCGTGATAAAGCCGAAATGGAGGTTGAAAATGTCGTTGTGGACTTGCGAAGGGAATTGAGTAAACTGAACGAAGCTATGACGTCTGAGTCGAGCGTGGTTGAGAATGGGAGAAATGAGGAGTTGGAGTCTCAAATGAGCTATTCTCGAGAAGCTCCAAATGAAGTCTCATCGGAGAAGGACAAGCTCAGTTTGCCGCTCGAGGACAAGGAGAGGAAATTGAAGAAACCACGACTGAGTTCGAGAAAACGAAAACGGCGCAGGTGGAATCATTGAATAGAGCATTTAAGTTTACAGGGGAAGTTTTGTTGGGAATAAACTTATGTAAGAGAAAAAGGCCAAGAGAAAAAAATGAAAGGCCAATAATCATTTTAGGAAAGAGTGGGTCATTTTTATCCTCCAGAAAACCTATACATTAATTTGTTTTCCATTGTAAAAAAAGGAGCAAAAAAGCAAAGAGCCAAAAGTGTAGAGAACAAAACGTTAGAGTAATAGAAAAATGTTTTTTAGAATTCTGTCTCCTTGTCTCTCCCCTCTCGACATCTACTTCACAGTTTCGTAAGTGTTATTTTAACAAATTAGTATCAGAGCGAGCTTTTCTTCCTTCCACCATCACCAAGAGGGAGACCGGTAAATCTGGAGGAAAACTCAAGAGAAGGGAATCTACTTGTTGAATCTTTACGAATGAATAGGAAAGGAAACTGAGGTTCCCTTTGAAAAAAAAACTCCCGATGCTTTAAATTTTCCTCTCAATTTGGTGTTGTTAACAGTGGATATGCACACCCAAACCTCAAGATTTTCTAGATTTAGCTTCAATTCTATTATTTTTTTTATTTTTATTTTTTCTTTTCAATTCATTGTGAAGGTCATTAGCAATGAAACAAGCATCAAAGTTTTTTCTTCCAAACATAATGCAGATTGGTACTCGGAAATTGCGTGGAAAGTAATTTTTAAGTCCAAAAGACTTTTGATAATAATCTTATATGTACTTGATAGCTCTGAAGTCCCTCACTATTTTCACCTCTAATGCCTTCTGGATGTGAAAAATATTAGTACCATTGAGGGTAGCATTAATTAATCCCTTCTTTAAAAGATCTTAGAACTCTTTCCTGATTTTATATTTGATGATGTTCCACAATTTTTTTGGAAGAATTCTACGATGTGAGGTTACCCTTTTTCTTCTATTTTTTCCTTTCCTTATATAATCATGTACCTTTTCTTTTTCTTCTATATTGCTACAACGGGAATATCAGCTTTACCATAAAGGAATTAGAGTGACCGTTGTTTGTCCTGGACCAATTGAAACATCAACTGGCTCTGTTGTTGAAGCCATTGGGAAGAAAGGTATATCTGAGGTATGTAAATCTTATTTTATCCTGTATCAAGCGTGTTAGAATTCTTCCCTCTCCCTTCGTTCAAATATGATAAATTTGAAGGTCAATTTGGTTTACTACCATGGGTTGATCTAATGGTCAATAAGCGCTAAAACAAATAAAGTGCACAGAGGGAATGAGTTGGAGTAATGGTGGCCACCCACCTAGCATTTAATTTCCTACGAGTTCTTAGACAACCAAATCTAGTAGGATTAGACAATTGTCCCGTGAGAATAATCAAGGTGTCAGTAAGTTGGCCCATATTGAGTATTCTTGATTCTACTTTCTTGCAGAAACGACTTTCATCAGAAAGATGTGCTGAGTTGACAATTATTGCTGCTAGCCATAATCTAAAAGAAGTTTGGATATCATCTCAGGTATCCATTTGTTAAATGATTCACAAACGTATCAGTAAGCATTTATCCTCGTTGATTATATAGCTTCGAAGTAGACTTGTTCTTTTAATGTTCTTCTTTGAAGCTACTAAGGTGTTAGAACTACTTTATGAAACCCATATCATCCTTTTAATGCCATTGGAAAAAAAATAGTCACGTGCATGAAGTCTGAAAACCTTGTCTTGCAGCTGATGCTCATTAAAAAAGAATGGTAGCTTATCATTGCATTGATATTGATGACTAATGAACCTTGGTTAAACATATACCAAGGTAAATGATGCCAAACTGGGGGATCTTGTAAATGTGTACTTTTACCTTCATCATCAAATTCTTTGAAATTTTAGCTCTTTTCCTCTTTATCTACAATGATGCACCCACAAATCTTGATCTTAACCATCTGTGTTGCCATACGACATGTTCCATAAGTCGAGGAAATTAATATGTTTCGATGCACTTTCAAAATTCACTTAATGTAAAATCTCAAACTGATATACTGGACAAAAAAAGTATGTGACTTATTATTTTTTTAGATAGAAGTTCTATCTTCTCATTTTTATTTTTGTGGGAATTTAACATTTGATTTGTTGCTTAACTCTTGTAGCCCGTCCTTGCCGTTATGTATTTGGTTCAATACATGCCAACAATCGGCTACTGGCTCATGGACAAGGTATACTCAGGTTTCAAGTTCATAACAATTTTGGTATCTCATAATTTTGTGGCCACGTAATCTTTGTCAGTGTGTATTAGTTTTGATTTGGCATTGGATCTTTCATAAATTGTATGCCTTAAAACATTAAGTTACTCTCATAAATTGAATAATCTCGACTCTTATTCTCATTGTGTGTATATGTAAAATTTGCTTGTAGATTGGTGGGAATCGTGTTGAAGCAGCTGCTAGGAAGGGCAACACGTACTCGCTCAGTTTGTTATTTGGAAAAAACAAGTCATCTTAAGTATGATTCAACTCATCTGACTTATAATTCAATCCATCCAACTTCTACCTTGTTTTTTTTTTTTAAAGATATTTAAAAATAAAAGTTTATATAAACAAATAATATTTATATTAGATTCTTACCTTTAACAATTTTATTATACTAATTAAATTTTAAATAATTAGTTATGGTTAATTAGTTTATTTTTTATCTAGACAAATTATTAAAATAGTTTTAACCAATTAAATTTAAATATATATATATATATATATATATATGTCTTAAATTTTAGGTTGAGTTATTTAGCCATCAATAACAATTATTCTAAATAAATGAAGTGAATTAATGAAGTTTTATACACTTTTAAACTTTATAATATAATAACCAAATTAAATAATAAATTATATATGTTAATGTTTTAACGCTACTCTAAATAACCTAAAAAGATACCATTTTTTAAAATTTAATGTTTGCAAATTATTGGTTGGTGTAAGTAAGCCCAATTCTTCTAATATTTGCGGCCCAACAACATAAGAACAATTACGGCCCAACAACATAAGAACAATTACGGCCCATCCCATCCTTTTTCAGAAAACCCTAAAAAAGAAAAACACGCCTCATTTGCTCCATCTTTTCCCCAAACCCTAACAAAGCTTACTAGTTCCCACCCGCTCCCTCTCTTGTTTATTCGTTTCTCTCATTTCCTCAGTTGCCAGCGCCGTTCGCATCACATTCTTCTTCTCACGGTTCCTACAAATGGTAATTCTTCTATTACCGCAATTCTCTGCCCTGCATTTTAATGGCGCTTTTTTTTTTTTTTTATCACTCTTGAAGTTTCTGTTGAATCCACTTGCTCTGCTGCTTTGTTGTTGCTGATTTATGTTGGGCGTCGTCGTGGCCGAGTTTTGGTTCTACACGATTAACAACTTGTTTTACTCATTCATGCTAGTGATCTCTAAATGTTTGGCAATCTGCTGAGTTTGTTTTTAGAATACTTTTCGGATGTTAAAGATCTCCAACAGTTGTGGTGAGTTTTTAGTTGGATTTTAGTCTTCAACTTGTTGAATAATGAACTGAGATTCGAGTGCTGGTAAGAATGTGGATGAGATTGCTCGATTCAAGTTTTCTTTGACCTTGTTATTTTGTATACTATCTCTTGGTGCGAATTGTTAAATCTCTTTGCTTCCTTTTTACGTTTCTAATTGAACCAATTGGGAAAGCCTTTTGTGATACATTACTGAATCATTTATTCCGAGTATTTCTATTCCATGCAATCTATGGTATGTTTGTTATAATAGTATAGTAGTTGATCGAATACTATGTTTGGAGATAAAAGAGTTGACTTTGGGTATGTATGTGTGGATGGACAGCCGAAGCAAATCCATGAGATAAAGGACTTTCTTCTGACTGCAAGAAGGAAGGATGCGCGGTCAGTTAAAATCAAGAGGAGCAAGGATGTAGTGAAGTTTAAGGTTCGGTGCTCAAAGTACCTTTACACGCTCTGCGTCTTTGACTCCGAGAAGGCTGATAAATTGAAGCAGTCTCTTCCACCAGGTATTTTTTTTAAGCTCTTTTCAAATATGTTATGTTGTTGAAGCCTTTTATTTAATTTTATACATACTTTTGGCTTAAACTGTTGTAGGTTTGAGTGTGCAAGATCTCTGAACAAAGTAGTGTGTGCTTGTTGTGGGTGATCTTTCTTTGCAAAAAATCGATCAGGAGGCTGAAGAGAAAAACGTTTGCCAGTATTCCGTCTATTACTTATTTATTTTCAATCATTGAACGAATGTCTTGTTGATTTTTATAGGGACTGGCTGGTGTTCTTGGTATAAATAGGACTTAACAGTGTTTCTTTAATTCCATCAACCTTTTCAAAATTTTCAACCATCTGAGATTGATACATCGTTGATTCCATTCCAAACTTCAAATATCAATAGCCCTCTTTCTTTCTTTCAATTATCAAAATTTTCAACCAGGGGGATCTACATGGTTGAGGGCTTTTTATTTATTATTTTTTTTGGACAATACTAAATTGTCACAACCCAACCCAATCCTCTGTTATTCTGTTGAGTTGCTAAAGAGAATTAAATTTTAGCTTCTTTTTTATTTATTTACGGTCATAATTATTCATTCAATGCCATTTTATAAAATATACTAAAAAATCATAAACAAATACTAAAAAAAATGTTTTCAACTTTACGATATAACTAAAATAAAACAAATTTTCTACCAATTTTGTTTTGTGTCCACTGTTTTTGGATTATTGTTTTGTGTTCACTGTTTTTGGATTATTTTTTTAGGTGTCAGTTTTATTGATCCAGTATTGAATCACCTGCCTGTACTAAATGTTGATCCTTTTTAGAACTTCAAAACATTTAAACAATTTTAGATAAAATTGAATATTTAAAATTACTTATCTTCTACAAAGTTTGATTAGAAAAAAATCATAATAAACATCTTTAAATTAAGTCATAGTCTTACTCATTTTATGGTTCTTTTATTAACCTCGAAACTACTAAAATGAAAACCAATGCATACTACTATCCTTTTTTGACTTCTATGATCATTCAAGCATTCACCGTCATGGAGTAATTAAGGTAGTACGTGACTTGAGTATTTTAAGATATATTCGGTAATGTCATTATTGGGGTTAGTAATGCAATTACATGTAATATGATTGGGAACATATCTTTTAAAACCGTAATATTACCTTATGCTCTTTCCAGTTCCAGGCAGGGGTGGATACATGGTATTTCTCCACACATGGCCCATGTATGAGCGTATGGGCCCACCGTGCAGGCTCGTATACGTACCCCTTGGATCTGGCTTGGTCTGGCACAATGCATTACATGCATTGGTCGTAGAAAAGGAAAGATTTGCATGATATCGTAATGAACATAAATATCAAAGGTACATGTTTATACTAACATAACATAAACGAGGAAGTATCCTGATGCACATGACATACATACAAGCATGATATCCCATGATTTTCATTCATAACATAACATTAATCTCATTTCCTTTCTCCTTTCATCCATGACATATTTCATTTATGCATCGAGCATACATGACAATCATATCACATAACTTTACGCGCAATACATAATATGACGTACATAGTAATTCATTTCATTTGCAACATGGCGTAATGAATACAAATAACATGATGCATGTAGCCACATAGCACACACCATCATACATCATTCAACTATATAACTCAAACATCATTCAACTATATAACTCAAACAATAACACTTAAGTTAATAGTACCAATTTACCCATAATAAAAATTTGATTTTGTCCTTCATTGAACATTAGAGAAAACATTAGAGTTTTGCATGTCGTTATAATATTATTTATTTGTGTGTTTTTCTTTTTCCTTTTAATTTCGTTCACAATCTTCCCATTCTTTCTCTCGGTGGCAATTTCTTCAAGTATAACTTGCCTAAATAACATACTATCAAGCAACATCTCTCTTCAGGGTACATTTGCAACATCACTCTGTAACTTTACCCGGGCAACAACTTTCAACGAAGACAATAATAGCTTCTATAAATGTTCAAGATGAAAGCGAAAATGGTACATTGTACTACGAACAGACGCATGCAAATTCCTTATAAATGGCATATTCTATGAAATTTCTGTTATTTTCATAGTGTTTCTTCTTTTCGAAATCAATACCAGAGATTGAAGCCCCGTGAAGAACATTGAGGATATATTGATGACATTTTTCATATTTTAGCTACCTTTCAAGTGCATGAGAAACCATAACGTTCCCATTTTTATTGGGAAGAAAAAAACAAAACGCTGATTAAAGTGATGAATTACTTTATGTTTGCTTTTCTTTTGTTACATGTGAAGAGTTTAACCTTTTTGAAAGAACAGATAAAATGATGTTTGGTTATCAAACAAACAAACAGAGAAGGAATACCTTAATAACATTTTTGTTTGAACAGATGGGGCTAAAAAAAAAAAAGAGGGCTAACGATGATTGAAGTTTGGAAAGGAATCAATACAATCTCAGATGGTTGAAAATTTTGAAAAGGTTGATAGACTTAAAGAAACACTGTTAAGTCCTATTTATACCAAGAACACCAGCCAGTCCCTATAAAAATCAACAAGACATTCGTTCAATGATTGAAAATAAATAAGTAATAGACGGCATACTGGCAAACGTTTTTCTCTTCAGCCTCCTGATCGATTTTTTGCAAAGAAAGATCACCCACAACAAGCACACACTACTTTGTTCAGAGATCTTGCACACTCAAACCTACAGCAGTTTAAGCCAAAAGTATGTATAAAATTAAATAAAAGGCTTCAACAACATAACATATTTGAAAAGAGCTTAAAAAAAATACCTGGTGGAAGAGACTGCTTCAATTTATCAGCCTTCTCGGAGTCAAATACGCAGAGCGTGTAAAGGTACTTTGAGCACCGAACCTTAAACTTCACTACATCCTTGCTCCTCTTGATTTTAACTGACCGCGCATCCTTCCTTCTTGCAGTCAGAAGAAAGTCCTTTATCTCATGGATTTGCTTCGGCTGTCCATCCATACATACATACCCAAAATCAACTCTTTTATCTCCAAACATACAAATCCAACTCAGTTCAAGTATTCAATCAACTACTACACTATTATATAACAAACATACCATAGATGGCATGGAATAGAACTACCCGGACTAAATGATTCAGTAATGTATCACAAAAGGCTTTCCCAATTGGTTCAAAAAAAAAACTTAAAAAGGAAGCAAAGAGATTTAACGATTCGCACCAAGAGATAGTATTCAAAATAACAAGGTCAAAGAAAACTTGAATCGAGCAATCTCATCCACATTCTTACCAGCACTCGAATCTCAGTTCATTATTCAACAAGTTGAAGACTAAAATCCAACTAAAAACTCACCACAACTGTTGGAGATCTTTAACATCCGAAAAGTATTCTAAAAACAAACTCAGCAGATTGCCAAACATTTAGAGATCACTAGCATGAATGAGTAAAACAAGTTGTTAATCGTGTAGAACCAAAACTCGGCCATGACGACGCCCAACATAAATCAGCAACAACAAAGCAGCAGAGCAAGTGGATTCAACAGAAACTTCAAGAGTGATAAAAAAAAAAAGCGCCATTAAAATGCAGGGCAGAGAATTGCGGTAATAGAAGAATTACCATTTGTAGGAGCCGTGAGAAGAAGAAGAATTGTGATGCGAACGGCGCTGGCACCTGAGGATACGAGAGAAACGAATAAACAAGAGAGGGGACAGGGAGAGGGAGAGGGTGGTAACTGGTAAGCCTTTTTAGGGTTTTCTGGAAAATGATCGGATGGGCCGTAAATCTTCTTATGCTCGTTGGGCCCCAAATATTAAAAGAATTGGGCTTACGTAGATCAACCAATAAATTTGCTAAACATTAAATTTTAAGAAATGGTATATTTTTAGGTTATTTAGAGTAGCGTATTGAGTTCGGTTGGTTGAGTCGTGTTTGGACATTTTTCTTTCGAAACAATTCATTCATTTAGTTGTAGTTTTTCTAATCTAGACAACCCTTATTAAATAATGAACTCGATCCAATCTGACCATAAAATTTTTGGATTAGATTACTATGGGTTGTTTGGGTTACCTATTCAATTAGTGAATAGTTGAAATACCAAACTCATAATTGGTGAATTTGTAGGTCATATTCCTATTAAATGCCCGTCAATGAAACCCTCTAATGAGTTTATTGGAATTGTCTTTGTATCAATGACAATAACCATGAGTTATGACCCTGAATCGATCAAATTGTTTGGGTTTCAAGTAAAATTAAAATAATCTACTAAATGAACTCTGTTGCCCATGAAATTTTAATGCTAACTTATTATGGAATGTCAAGGTTGTATATAAAATTTGTGGTCTTTTAGATAAGGTTAAGTTAGCTAAACCAAGTAACAACGGAAAATGTTCATAATGCCCCTAGGGTAACCTACCTTTGGTTCATTTTCCAAATGACCTCCAAATATTAGAAAACATTATGAGATGCTTATTTAGTGATTTGTAAGGATTATTTTAAGTTTGAAAATCATTGGATCAAGTTTGGGGCTTGAACCAAGCTTAGGATGCGAAAATGACTAAAATGCTCCTATGACGGTTACCTTCGATTTGAGACCTAAAAGACCTCTAAATACCATGAAACTTTGTAATAGGTTAAGTTTTATGATGAACCTCTAAATACCATGAAACTTTGTAATAGGTCTTATTTTATGATGATTTATGACTTTGTAAAGTTTGAAATTTATTGGAACCCGTTTAGAGGCTAAACGAAGAATTAGGGTTTAAAATGATCAAAATGCCTCTAGGACTATTTGAGTTGTTTAAATGTATAACCATCCTCCAAATGACTTACTACTTTTGATAAGACTATTTCTAAGAACATAAAGATATATTCAGGATTTTAAGTAGTTGAGAGCCAATTTGGAACCTAAACCCAATTAAAGTCTAAGGAAAGCTTAAACGAAAATGCCTCAATTAACTCTTGCCCAAAATCTAAAATCCTTTTCAAATTTTCTAAATAACACATTATCATTTTAAATGATTCATGCATGTTATGGTAATGGATTCATAAGTTATGTATAGCTCAAGTATGTATGCCTTGAGTGAGAATATTTGCTCAGACCACCAAAGTTAAATGATATTAAAGTTCTTTATTTATAATCATTTAGAGAATCAAATAAATTATAATAATAGAGAAAGAACCATAAATAAAAGATCAATAAATAGAAAGAGAAATAGATAAACGCAAGATATTTGTCTATAATAAAATGTCAAATATCATACCTATTTTATTATAGGCATATTTGCCTATGATAAAAAATCAAACATGATATATATGGTAAAGTATAATTCATAACAGAACAAAATATCCTTAACACCCCCTCTTCATCAAGCTGAGCATCAAATTTGAACTAACATAAAGCTTGAATCTGAAAAATTCAAAAAGAGGTCGAGAAACACTTTTTGTGAAGATGTCAGCAACCTGATTTGGAGGAGACGTTTGGTTGGGCAACATAGTATTTTCTTGGTCATCGAAAACTGTATAGGCAATGCTGCCTTGCCTCCGACGAGAATATGCCTAACTCACAAAGTAGGAGGGGAAACCCAGGGGAAGAAGGAGAGTAGAGAGAGGGCCATGGGAAGGATTAGAGAAAAGAGAACCATCAGCAATTAGGTGTTGAGAAACAACCATAGAAACGCAAGGTAGAGGCATTAGAATTAGGGCGATGACTTTATTATGAGAAAAGGGCAAGAGAGAGAGGGTTAGATGGTGGCTATAACGTGGTGACAGTCAAAACAGGAGAGGAAGAAGATGACAGAAACTAAGAATGCGGACTCTCGGATGTATTTTAGACGAAGAAGGAAAGAGGGGTGGAGACGGAGGGAGGTTTACGCCTTGTGGATTAGTTTGCTATCGAGCAAATGAGCACAAGTAAGAATATCTCGAGCATATTTTAACTGACTAATAAAGAGACCATCAAGAGTGAGTGAAAAGCAACATTGATAGATCCAAAGATAGCGATTTTGTTCACAGCACCACCATGCAAGGAGTGGAGGCCGGCGACAGAGCAGTAGGTGTAGCCGGAAGAGTAACCATAGTGGGCAAAGGAGCCGATTTTGACGAGGAGGCCAGCAGCGACTTGGTTGGTGAAGAGGTTAGCTCGACGAAAATGAAAGAGGCTTGTCGAGATTCCGTATATTTTTTATGAGAATCCTAAGGTTAGGGTTTCAGTGAAGGATGAAGGGTCGATTGGGAAGAAAATGAAAGAGGCTATGTTGGCTAAGGGGAAACCGATTGTGTTGGAGAAGGTGAGGTTGTATGTACAAAGTATGGCAGAGGGTGGGCTGTGAAGGATGATTTCGAGGCCAAAAAGGTGGAGCCGAGGAGCCAAAGAGTAATAAATCAGCTCCGCCTGCGACAGTCAAGGCGACTGCCCCTGCGGCTTCACAGTCAGCAATAGTGGTGGAGAAGAGGATGATAAAAGGATTTAAAAGTCATTGAGAAGAAAAGATCAGGTTGCTAAACCGAAAGAGCTTTGATATCATGAGAATATTTGTTAAAACCATCACATCTAAATGATATGAAAGTTCTCTATTTATAATCATTTAGTGTGATGTCCCACATTGGTTGGGGAGGAGAACAAACCACCATTTATAAGGGTGTAGAAACCTTCCCCTAGCAGGCTCGTTTTAAAGCCTTGAGGGGAAGCCCGAAAGAGAAAGCCCAAAGAGGACAATATATGCTATCGGTGGATCTGGGTCGTTACAAATGCTATCAGACTAGTCAGGTTATAGGTCCTGCAAACATTTAGGATAGAGAGTCGTATCCTCTGTGACCTTGCTCGTCAAACACATGTCGCTCACGACCAGACGTTCTCACGTGATGGAAACATAGAGACAAAAGTTAAGCTAGTATTTATAGAGTATACCATGACCTACTATGGCATTATAATCGCACATTACCAAGGAGATGTGCTACAAATCAATTGTAACCATATTCCTTGTAGATAATGGCACCACAGAGACGCGAACCATATGTAGGGTACCAAAGAGACGCAAACCATATGTAGGGCCCGAACCCAGAAGGGGAAGAAGAGAGGAAGTTAAGGACACCTCGGTTCCAACACCTGAAGTGTCTGTTGTGGTAGATAATGGCACCAAAGAGACGCAAACTATATGTAGGGCCCGAACCCAGAAGGGGAAGAAGAGAGGAAATTCAGGACACCTCGGTTCCAATACCTGAAGTGGAACAACCTGACTTTCAAGAGGAGGTTGGGGATACGCCCCACTAGCGAGGGGACCGTACCACACCCATCAAGAACAAAAAGACGCCTAAGGAAGGCCAAGGCCCGAAGGCTGCTGAATACACCCTCTACTACTCCCTTCTCAGAGGAGGTCCCATCGGTTCCAACCACTTGTACAACAGTCCCACTAAACCAGGTGTTAGTCATGGCCACAGCAGAGATGTTTTAGACGTTCATGATGACCTTGATGGAAAATTAGGCTCTGACGAACCAAATAATACAAACAATGATGGCTAATCAGTCAGTAGAGCAAGGGGTCAAAGATTCAGGGACTATGATTGTGGAGTCCTGCTACCTAAGAAATTTCCAAAGGCATAAACCGCCTTCGTTTGACGGAGGCAAGGTGGATCCCATTGCCTCTGAGAATTGGCTAGAGGCCATAGAAATGGCCTTCCATTTTATGAACTGCCCGCTAAAGTATCAAGTCTATTGTGGGACGTATATGCTGAAAGGAGAGGCGCACTTCTGGTGGAAAGGTGCTCAGAAGACCATTATGCCACAATGAGAGTTTATTACCTGGTGTCAGTTTAAATATGCTTATCTCTGCAAATATTACTCAATCACTGCAAGAGTGAAAATGCAAGCATCATTCCTCGAACTAAAATAGGGAGACAGGTTAGTGGAGGAATATGACTTAGAGTTCAATAGGTTGGCAAGGTTTTCTCCAGCCTATGTTAGTTCTGATGAGTTGAAGGCCGAACAATTTATTGTTGGCCTGAGGGAGGAACTGAAGGGGAATGTGGCATCCCAATCATCATTCATCTATGCTAAAGTCCTTCAAGTGGCGACCCTGCTCGACGCACCCGCATCGACAAGCTACAGTTGGGAACAACACAATCATCCAACATTGCAGCCCAAGGAAAGGGGACAGACCGTAGCCACCCCAAAACTGGTAGACCGCCCTGTGGCCACACTGATAAACGAAGAAGAGCCCCGATACAAAACATGACCCTTTGTCCTAAGTGTCGGCGTCCTCACATGGGGGAATGCAGGGCAAGAACAGACGCCTGCTACAGATGCGACCAGGTAAGGTACTTTGCTGTGGATTGCCCTCAGAGGAATGATCAGTGTATCAACCGGCCTGCAGTACAGCATCAGAGGGGTCATGGTGCTCAACATCAGCAGGGACGAGTTGTAGCCCATGCAACACATCTTATACGTTCCACCCTGGAAGTACAAAGATGTATCAGGATTTGAAAAGATACTATTGGTGATCCGGAATGAAGAGGGACATAGAGGATTTCGTAAGCCGTTGCTTGACCTGCCAGCAGGTGAAGGCCTCGAGGTAGCGCCCAGCAGGACTGCTACAGCCTCTAAATGTTCCTCAATGGAAATGGAAAGCAGTATGTATGGATTTCGTCTCGGGTTTGCCAAAGACAAAGCAGGGTTTCAACGTCATTTGGGTAGTTGTAGACAAACTGACCAAGACGTCCCACTTCATTTCAGGAAAGTCTACATATTGAGTGGATTGGTGGGCTCAGTTATATATCAAGGAGATAGTACGCCTGCGCAGGGTACCAGTGTCTATAGTATCAGACTAGAACACGAGGTTCACCTCTCAGTTTTGGAAAAGTCTCTAGAAAGCACTAGGAACTCATTTGAGGTTCAGTACAGCGTTCCATCTTCAAACGGACGGACAGACCGAAAGGTTGAACCAAATCTTAGAGGATATGTTGCGAGCCTGTTCCTTAGATTTCTTTGGGTGCTAGGACAAACATCTGCCTTTGATGGAGTTAACGTACAATAATAGTTATCAAGCGACCATCCAGATGGCCCCCTTTGAGGCATTGTATGGGCGTAAGTGTCAAAACTAGTGTTTTGGGAAGTGGTAGGCACGCAGAAACTATTGGGACCAGAGTTGGTTCAAGTTACCAACGTTGCGGTGCAAAAAATCAAGCAAAGAATACTCACCGCACAGACCCGACAGAAAAGCTATGCTGATTTGCATAGAAGGGACCTAGAATTTGAGGTGGGTGACCACGTGTTCCTGAAGGTAGCCCCTATGAGGGGGGTGTTGAGGTTCAGAAAGAAGAAAAATTAAGCCCAAGGTTCATAGGCCCCGTCGAGATTCTAGAAAGAGTTGGGGCTGTGGCTTACAGAATTGCCCTGCCATCGAACCTTGCCACCATGCACAATGTGTTCCATGTATCCATGCTGCGAAAGTACACACCAGACCCTACTCATGTAATCGAGCATGAGATGCTTCCTCTTCGGAAAGATCTGTCTTACGAGGAAAAGTCTAGTAGAATTTTAGCTCGAAACATTAGGCAATTGTGCAACAAAGATATTCCCTTGGTAAAGGTCTCATGGGTAACCACCATGAGGAAGAGGCAACTTGGGAACGAGAAGAGGACGTGAGGAGAGCTTATCCCGAACTCTTCCAAGAGATACCCAATTTCGGGGACGAAATTTCCTAAGGAGGGGAGAGTTTGTAATGAAAAAAATAAAATAAAAGAAGTTGAGTCAACAATGGGGCAAATTTTTGCCCCTCTAGCCATAATAGGGGGTTCAAGGAAAACCCCATCAATCCTCCGGCAAAAGAAAGAGAAAGTTAGAGAGAAAATCGAGAGGAAACA
The DNA here is from genome assembly GCF_002738345.1 of Cucurbita maxima. NCBI lineage: Eukaryota > Viridiplantae > Streptophyta > Magnoliopsida > Cucurbitales > Cucurbitaceae > Cucurbita > Cucurbita maxima. Next base: position 941,173 of record NW_019272067.1, read on the forward strand.
GAAAAGAGTCGCCTTGAAGTTCATCGGACCACTGTCGGAATCCACCTTCAGACGAGACCTGTATAAGGACTGATAGGCTAGCGAGGCCAACACTCCATCAAGATCCAAGATCAATTTATGAGGAACAACTCTACACCCGATATGCAAAGAAGTTTGGCCAAAATCTCAACCCAAAGGCGAAGATCCGAGAATCGTCCGAGAACGGTAAGCAAACTTCCGACGCTCTTAACTCGTCTTGTAGTTAAGCAAAAAAAAATTATGAAAAAAATACGAGGACGTAGCCCGTAACACGATCTAGAACCTTGCTGAATAAATCATATCGATTCGAACTCTGAATCAAAAGATATGAAAATCGGAAATGGGACTTTGTGTCACGGATTGTAAAGGACAGAGGAGAAAAAAAAAGGAAGTCGGCCGGCAAGCGGCGGAGGGCGACGCGACAGGCGTCGGACACGTGTCGACCATCGGCTGGAGCAACGCAGCTCTAGTGAGACGATGACATGTGTCGCCTGCAAAGCCCGAGCAGAACCTCAAACTCGAGCCGAGCCAAACCAGACTGGCTGACTCGCGACTGCGCAGAAGATGCTGCGCGTGCGGCCTGCGACTAGCGCACTTCCTCACGCATGGTTGGCGCACTGCTGGCGCGTGAGCGAGCATGAAACAGCCGTTTTGGCTCGTTTTCCCTCTATTTGCCCGATTGTTGTCCTGATTCTAGTTCTACTACTGTTTTTATGTGAATAGGGACCTAATTTAAGGAAATCAATATTTTTGGACACCTCACGGGCATAGAAACGCTAGCGAAAAGGCACCCGTCAACCAGGTAAGTCACCACCCGGTATTTAGGAAGAAATACTTATAGGATTCGCTTGGATTGCATGCATGCTAGTACCTTTGCCTTAGATTAGCTCTACTTGAATGAGATTAGTCAGATTGATTATTACGAGTGTATTGGGTGAATTATCTGAGTGTTGCTTGTATGCTTTAAGCTTTCGCTGTACGTATGCATGCATTTAACTTATGTTGAAATTGTGTATTCTGCATTCTGGGTGCTTGATGGATGAGTTTGTCCCATTGAGCGCGAACTTCGTGTTATGGGTGCTTGATGGAGGCCATCATCCCGTTGAGCCGGCGTGCCTAGTTTGCATGAATTATATATTATGATGTTAGAAGACGCTTTCATGCACATTATGTTATTTGCTAAGGCTCATTTCTATGATAAGCCTAGGGAATTGTTGTTAGGAGCGATAAGTCGCTCTAGCTAGACTTAACCTTCCCCTAGGAACTTAGCGGATTACCACGATAACAAGGTACCTCAGGATTGTTCATAAATTGCTAGTGTGAGAACGGTATCTATAGCTTCGTGGGAGGACCAAGGGTTCCTGACCAGTCCTTACTGCTCTTAGCCATTTCGCATGGGAAATGTGTCCCCACGTCATACAGCCCATTAGCTGCATGGTAACAGGTTGGGTCTCGCCCCCCATAGGGGGACTATATGGGCTTTGGGGTATTCAACACACCCCTATGCTAGATACCATGTAGTCTCAGATAGCCATGTAAAGGTAGCGTCTCATAGAGAGATACTGACCATATCATCTTGGCTTAAGGAACCTCTAGGTGTCTAATGAAAGGACGACGAATCAGCGAAACCCAAGGGGTAAGCCCCAAGGGACTAAGATTAGAACTAGATGTCCTAGAACCGAATTAGGAGACCGTGGGAACCTGTTAAGTTAGGATGCAAAGAGAGCCTACAAGTAGGTGGCTTACTGAGTACAATTTTTTTAAACTCATCCTTGCTATGTTTTCCTTTTTCAGGAGCGTGAGGCATCGGTCAAGGGCGAGCGTGATGGAGACGGGGATTGTCACAGAGGAATGGGTTGTCCTAGGGGGTCAATCCAGTCTTTATTTTGTATTTGTATTCTTTCAAAATTTATTTCCAAACTGTTAAGTGTTCTGTTTGTTTGTCGTTCAAAAACTTTATTGAAATTAAAGGATTTTCTCTATTTCATATTTAATTCACTTTGTGCATTCGTGTTTGTCATTAGTCATGGTCCGTAGTAAAATATTAGGTCGTGACATTTAGGGAATCAAATAAATTACAAATGATATGGAAAGAGGAATTGAGCGTAGATATTTAGACTATGCCGCTTGGAACGCATGAAACCTTGGGCATAGGTTTTCACACGGTGTCACAGGAATGCATGAAGCTCAAGATGCGAGTTCAGAATACGTCACTTGGAACGAATGAAGCCTTAGATGTAGGTTAAGACTGTGTCACTTGAAACGTATGAAGCTTTAACACATAGGTTGTAAGGTCATGTCTTGTACCGTAAATCTTAGGAGGAGTGTTTAGAGATCAAACCAAGAACATAGAAAATAATCAAGAATGAGACATTGATCAAGAACTAGAACATGAATCAAGATCCAAGTTCTGAAGGCAAGAACCCAGAACCTTACTAGTAAGGCCCTTAAATCAAAACCAAGGTTGAGACCTTAGAATCCAATGACCAAGGAGTTTTTTTTTTTTTTTTTTTTTTTTTTTTTTTTTTTTTTTTTTTTTTTTTTTTTTTTTTTTTAGAGATTTCGATCCCTATATATATAATACAATGTGGGCAAGAGTTTGAGATGAGAAATGAACTTCGAGAGTGACTAAACGATGAGTGTTGAGCTTTAAATTTTTGGGTATTTCATTCTCAAGTTTCTTCCAAATTTAAGACTTATAGTCCATCATTTGATCCCAAACAAGCTCCTACACGTTCTAAATTGAATTACCTACAAATTTCATGAAAGAATCGAGAACCTAGAGTAACTAAATTCGGCCTATTCCCTCAATCTCACCCGCCATTAACGCTAAGGAGGAATGCTTGAAAATTCAATCCATACTTGCACACGAATTTATCTAGTCCCACCTAATCCATACATGTAAATGGAGTATCTTATACAATGAGTTTGTATAAGACTAGACCAAGAAATATTTGAAATATTCAAATTAATATTTAATATATTAAATAATTAAATAAATAGAGAAAATATATTTAATTTAAGGAGTCCAAATTAATATTTAATATATTAGATAGGTTAAATAAAATAGAAAAATAGTATGTAATAATTTTATAAACATGAAGATTCCATGGTCCAGATGGTTAGAACATTAGACCGAGTTGAAATCTGGGTAGGACCTAAATCCTAATTATTTAAAAGAATCATTTAGATTTTTTATTTTTTGAAATGAAATGTTAAACGGGGTTGAAATAATGTCTTGATACGATGATGACGTGGGCCCCACTAACCTGACAAATTATAATTTTGCAATCAAGTCCTTACTTTTATAGCGTAATTAAATTCGGCCGCCTATTTTATGTTAATTTCATTCCGTTATCACTACATAGTTCTGCTCGAGAGGCAATCCAGTTATCGTTTTCTTCTCTTTATTTCTCCGTTTACTTTCCTTTTGGCCTCTCTCGGTCATCTTCTACCGACGAACTCAAGCGACTTTTACAGACTCATTAAGCTTTCTCCGATCCTCACTCGTCTTGGTTTATGAGGTTTCATCTCTTCCTTCTCACCTGTCTTTTCATCTTTCTCTCGTTAGGTCTGGCTTATGATTTCGATTCGGAGATTTGGTTCCACGGATCTGTTCGCTTTTTTCTTTTGGTCACTTGCGATTTCAGATTCGGGCTTTTTCATGCTCATGAATCTATCTTCTGGTTTGGGTAACCTATCACCTTTTATTATTATTTTTTTTTTTGATTTTCTTGGTCATAGTGGATCCGCTTTCTAGGTTTATTCGGAAAAAGATTTGATAACTTACTTAGGGTTTAATCTTGAAAGAACAAGTTCTATTTTTTCTTTTGATAAGAAAAGGCACATGATTTTTTTTAAGCCAATGCCGTTCCCTTTTAACTTCTTAGTGCGACTTTCAATTTGTAAGTTAGATAAACGCCCCCTTGGTGATAGCGACATATTTAAAAATTTTTTAACGCACGTCAGAGTAGCAGATATTTCCCCCAGTTACGCTTTTTAATTTATGTGAAGGAGGAAGCGCCTTTTTCGTCTCGCCAGTTACCCCCTCCCCCTTACAAAATGCACGCTATTTTTTATTCACTTTTGCTATGTACTTTGTTGTCTGACTCGTTTTTATCTTGTGTGGATCTTGTTTTCTTGTATATGCAGCTCGAAGGAGAAACCCACTCTTGGGTAAGCCTTTTTCTACTCTCATCATCTTCCATGTTGTGTGTTCTTTGTGTGGAGTTAGTTTCTGGTTAATTTTTTAAAACGTGATTGATGTGTTATAGCTGATTATTACGTTCTGACACAAGTGTTGATCATTCTCTCTTTGTAGTATTTGAGTGTGTCTCAATTATTCCGGATGAATGGAGTTTTAGGGTTACTTGTGATACGATAAGTGTGAGGTCTTGTATTGTAGTAAGGAGCGGGTCAGTTAATAATGTCTGCACCTGCAGTCATTCAGAATGATAAGAAGATAGGTTATATATGAGTGTTCCCTTTCCTCTCAACTGAATGAGATCCCTAAGAAAAAAAAAAAAAAAAAGAAAAAAAAAAGGATTCTTATACCTTGATGGTTACCTTACAGTATTTTCCATTATTTATTCTGTTTTTTACGTGGTCGGGTGGAAATGTAAATGAATGTATTTTCCATTTAATCAATGCTTTGCATTGTATCGTCTCATTCTTGATCAGTAAGACATTGTTTACTTTTACTGCTATTTGACCAAAATTGGTGTTGGGTTTTCTCCCTTTCTCTGGTAGTTACTATTTTAGAGTAGCAAATTATGTTTCTTATTCTGAAAGAATGGATAATAATTTTACATTTTTTCTATGTCTGACATTTGTGGATTTGCTCTTTTCGTCCTAAAGATTTGTAGCTTTACTGTACAATTCCATTTGCTCTTAAAACTGTGTTCCTGTTCCAGCTTTTAGTGGATGATGCTACTATTTAATTACTCTGGAATGTTTTTTTTTTTTTTTTTGTCTTCACATGCATGATTTTGATGTTCCTGAAACATATTCTTATATTCTTGCATGATTTTGATATTCTTGAAACATTTTCTTGCTATCAATGATTGTCTTACGTACTTCCACCCCCTGATTGTCTAACTTGGCAGTGGCACGCGGATTAAGACCCGCAAACGAAATATTACGATACCGCTGGACCCTGCGTCCTTTTCTGATGCAGTGGTCCAGATTTATCTGGATAATGCTGGTGATTTAGTAATTTCTGCACCATCTTTCTTGATAGCCAGTATAATTTTCTGCATAAAGATGATGTTGATAATTTTATCAATCTGACCATGATTTTCTTGACAGGAACTCATTGCCAGGAACATTGAGTCTTCAGAACTTGACTTCTCAAGATACGGGGACACCTTCTTTGAGGTATCCATTTTGATGGTGTTATACACTCGCACCCTTTTCGTACTTGATACATTTTCTAATGTGAAATGCTTTTGAGGTTCGTACTTCCTGTATCAGTGTTTGGTGACAAGGTTGTCATACTCAACTGCTAACAGATTCTTTTTGACTATGCAAAAGAAGAAAATAAAATTTCCCTCTGTGTGGAAGAGGGAATTTACATTGCTCATGCCCACTTGCCTTCTCCAATTCCCAAAAATTTTGCACCTTTGGTTCTCTTGCCTTTATTAGATTTTCATAGACTCGGCAGATAGGAAACCCAGAGCCAGAGGTTGGGTCATACTGCACTAGACAAGAAATAACTTTCTGGATTACAGCTTTCCAAGATCTGCTGAATTAGAATCTTTACTATATTAAATGGTCTTACAGTTTCTATTGGCTTATTGGAACGTGGAATAAGTTTGTTCTGTTTATAGACTTTTGACAATGTGTTTGTTGGTTTCCTCAGATTGGTTCCTGAAAGCGATGATAATTTTTAGGCCTTTTTCTTTGCTGATGGAACCTACACTATTTCTCAATGGTAGGTTATGGGCTTAAGATTAATCTCCCTAAATTGGCTAGTTGGTATTAATTGTAGTGAGGTGTGGATGGATCAACTTGCTTCATATCTTATGCTCTATCATGTAGTGATTGGGTTCTTAAAAGTAGTTTGGCTCCTTGGATTGAGTAGTGAAGTTTCCTCTCACTTCTCTCACTTCTCTCACATTGTCTATGTTGATAATGCATACCAATTGATGGAATCTAGTAGCTGTCGGGCAGAAAATAAGTCATTTTCTATTAGTTTAGTCTTTGGTTTCTGGGTTTTGAGTTCAAAGTTGAAGAAAAGAGAAGGTTTTCATGTTTTTTTACTTTAGGGGAGCAAGTGCAATGATTGGGTGGTTTTCAGTTGAGTTTCTTCAAAGTTATCTGAGTTCTTTAAGAAGGTAAGCTATGATAAAGACACTTAGGGTATTGTTTGGCTGGGAAAAATTAGCATGGTTGGAGTGCGGAGATTGTGACTTTTTCAAATGAAGGAAAGAAAAGAAGTATAAAAATTCGTTCCCATTGGTGTTGACAAGTGAGGACAGTGTGTATTTTGAGAAATGATATAGATTTGCCACAGGAGATATGAAGATTAATGTCTTTAAGGGACGGGAGACAAGAATTTTGAAGCTATTTTTCTCATGCGATTTTGTCAAGCAGGAAAAGTTTCTGTAGGTTTAAGTTGGGAATTGTGTGATTGTGTTTTGGGAGGCTTGAGGGTTTTTTTCCCTGGTTTCAGGCAGGATTGCATGACTTATATTCTAGGAGGAGTTTGTGTGTAGTATGTGTTCAAGTCTGGAAACTTCTTTTTCAACTATTTGTTAGTTTCCATTTGATATATATTTTTTTGGGTTTCAATTAAAAAAAAATAGCACAAGAAAATAATAACCACAAAAGAACATAGATGAGACAAACACCAGGAACACATTCTAGAAACTTGAGATGACTTAGAGTGATGTTTGGTCCTTCGTAAGATTCCATGTTTCTTTCTAGCTTTCTACGGTGAAGTCTTTTTATAATTGTTCTTTCGTGCCTTATTTTACTTGATTTGAGAACCTTGGCTCATTTTTTGCAAGCTTTGGTTTTTGTTACGTTATATTCTATCAATTTTTTCCAAATGAATGTTTGATTACTAAAGACAAAAAGAGCTGGAAATAAGATCAACTCTTAAGCTTCCTGTGTATGCCTAGGCTTCCATATAGAAATTCTCTAGTCTCGAAGTCGAATCACCTGGAAGGTCGTTAAATTGAGCCAAATGGCATGTGACACATATTTGCTTTTGGGAGGACACTTGGATTGATCAAACTCCCCTTCAGCTGTGTTTTTTTGGATCTTTATGCGGTCTCTTGCAGAAAATAGGCCTCCATCTTTGATTTGGGCCACCATGTAGTTTTTGGGCCGGGTAACCTCTACCTCCTTAGGCTGTTCTTGTTCTTTTTGTCAATGAATTCCTTTGAAGTTTCTTTTATAAATGAAATAAGAAAAGAAACAAAATTGAGCTCAATAGTGTTATCCTCAAAGATATTACCTTCATTTATGGGATGATAACCCACCGTGAATTATGAAGTTAGTGGATATTTATAGGAAACTAAAATTTAGTTAATGAAAATATACCACCTAATATTCTTAGAGAAATGACCAACCAATTCAAGATGTTCTTGATTTTAAATTTATGGGAGCTGCTTCTCACTGCCAAAGAATGTTCTTGATTTTAAACTAAAATTTATGGGAGCTACTTCTCACTGCCAAAGAATGTTCTTGATTTTAAACTAAAATTTATGGGAGCTACTTGATATGAACCACGACCAAAGAATTTCCATACCTCAAGGTCCAATTACAAGGACGAGAGCTAAGAAGCTACAACAAATCTTTTACAGTTATATTCAAGCTATGGTGAGCTCATCAAAAGAAATTCTAGAAGACGCTGGAGACCTCCCTTATATGTTGTGCAAAGTTGAGCTTCAAGAAAGAGATGAATTAAATGAACTTTAAGTTGCATTTAATGAACTTCGCTGAATTTATGAAACTAGTTCAAGGACGAGTCAATAAGCACATTTTATTAATTGCATTATTTAATTATAGTTTAAATATTTGTTTGTCATATTTAAGCTAGTTTTAAATATAGGAGTTAAGGTTATATTGTAACCCACATAGGTTACTATATTCCACCATTAATTAGCCATTTTAATATGGAGGTTATGAGTATTTTTCATTTACTAGCCCATTAAATTTGGGAGTTATATATCACATAGGTTAAGGTTGTAAGGGCTATATAAAGTCTTATTTTCTTTGATTAGACATCAGATTTTGGAATTAAGAATAGAATTTCTATTTTAGCTTTGTTGAGACCTAAACATTCTTTGCAAATTCTTGTGTTTAGAACTTGCATGTAGAGTCATTCATTCAAGTGGTATTGATCAAACCTCTTGTGGATTGATTCGAATCACGAGTTTAGAAACGAGTTTTCTTTACTCTTGATCTTGATCATCAAGGTAATCCGTTCCATACTTTCCCTTAGGTTGATTTTCCATATCACTTCTTCTCACTTTCATTTTATCACTGTTTCTTTTAGCTGGAGTTAAGCAATTAATTTATGTGCGGAGATATCTTATCTCCCCTTTTCTTTTATTTCTTTTGATTATGAAATTTCGTTCCTTATACAACAATTGTATAGCATCACAATAATTTTCATTTATGGATTTATGCATTGATTTGGAAGTTCAGCTAATTGGCATTTGATTTCCACTAACATATGTTATACTTTCAGGTTATTTTCATTGGTGGTCGGACACAACCTGGGACAACAAAACCTGATGAAGGAGAGCGCCATCCATACTCTATAATTGAATGTGAACCTAAACGTGAAGCCATTCTACCATCTGTTATCTACATTCAGAAAATTCTGAGGCGAAGGCCATTTCTCATTAAGTATCTTGAAAATGTTATGCGAAGGTTCCTGCAGTCGCTTGAGTTTTTTGAGGAAAATGAGAGGAAAAAACTTGCAATTTTCACAGCCCTTGCCTTCTCACAGAAGCTCTCAGGCCTTCCTCCGGAGACTGTTTTTCAACCATTGCTTACGGATAATCTTGTGGCCAAAGGGCTAGTTCTTTCATTTATAACTGACTTTTTCAAGGAGTATCTTATGGATAATAGCCTTGATGATTTGATTTCCATCCTGAAAAGGGGCCGAGTGGAAGACAATCTTCTGGAGTTCCTTCCCTCTGCTAAGCGATCTGCTGAGGGCTTTGCTGAGCATTTCACGTTAGTAAAATATTCAATTTACGTAGTTGTTAGATCGTATATTTACTGTCCTTATTGTATTGCATAATTATTTTCATACCAATATTTTACATATTATGTGATAGTGGTAATCTAAGTTATAAAATATAATGATTCTGATTGCTCTTAAATATGAGAATCATTATTCAATTTTGATGCTTGCATATTTAATCAATGACCTTTATTCTTCAGGAAGGAAGGTCTAGTACCCTTGGTAGAATACAATGCAAAGAAAATGTTTGATGTGAAGCTAAGTGAAATGAAATCTTCTTTAACAACCGAAATAGCCGAGGAAACTGACATTGCTGAAGTCATAGAAACTGTGAAGCACCGAATAAGAGATGCCAATTTACCTGATATTGAAGTGGTTCGAATTTTGTGGGATGTCATAATGGATGCTGTTCAGTGGTCTGGAAAGAACCAACAACAGAATGCTAATTCAGCTCTTCGCCAGGTAACCTTAATCACACACTAGCATTATGTTCACTTGACTGAAATAGGTCTGCTGTTTGTTTCCCCCTTTTGTGTGTATGTGGAGAAGAAACCTTTTTTTTTTTTTTTGGTTTTTTTTTTTTTGCTATTTATAAGTTACAAAGAAACCTTTTGTTTAAAAAAGTAAATAAAAAAGGGAGTAAGATAAAGACAGATAGCCTGAGACTCCCCTTCACCAAAGGATATAACAATATTTCTCTCCAGTCTGAAGGCAGAGATGACTAGTTACCAAAATCTTTAGCTAAAAAGTGCTTTATTTAACTAATTGGATGGATTTTTTGATGAATTCCCGTTGGTCTTTGGGTGGCTATCCTTATTTCCGCTCATTGCTCAATGTAGCCAAAAAAATTCTTTCTAAACAAAGTCGTCTGCATCTCTAGGATCCTTTCTACAATTCTCCGAAGCTTTTTGTAACCAAATACCTCATGAAATAGCACACAAAATATTATTCTAGAGAGTCTTCAAATTCCCATGGTATTGTATGTTCCAAATAGTTTGAACCATGAAGCCTGTAAGGTACTGCAGAACGCATAATCTCACGTAAATGTCCTGAAAGGTAATAACCCAAGAGTGCATGATTTTGACCCTTGGATCTTCTTTCTTTATCAAATCTGAGGGTTAAAACTGTTCAATGTAAAAGGAATCAACATTCTTGAAACTCTACTAACTAAATCTTGAAGAATTGTTCTGCTTATGTATTGTTGATATAACCTAGCGAAAGCTACTATTCTCAAGTTGATGAGCCTAAACCACAATCATTGCAGGAGAATAATTATTTGTAACTTGAGGTTCTCATGTTTTTCTGTCGTTTGGACAGACTTAGATTTCTTTTGAGCCTTGCTGTCCATTCTCCCTCTCACTCTCTTTCTCTCTCTCTGTGATAGGAAAGGAAGAAGTATGGAATTAATCACAAAATGGAACCAAGGATGAGAGGGTCCCTTCCCAAAGAAAAACTTGTGAAGCACTGCTTTGTATCTAGTTATAAAAAAACTTTCTTGTGTCTAAGACGGCACCAAAAGGAAGAAGTAAGCTTTATATAATTACAAAAACTATGGACTAGCCTTAATCCTTCAAGACTGGAAGGCAGTGCTTCAAGATTGCTGCCCATTGTCGTGATGCAAAAAATTGTTATGCCTTTGTAATTTATCCAAGTTAGTCTGAAGGTGATATATCCTCCTGTTTGAACTTCCTTACCTATCTTTCCAAGTCTATTTCTTCTCTCCTATTCAGGGATGAGTTTCTGAATCATCTTTAGGAAAACTAATGGAGAGTTGTTCTCCACACCCCTCTGCGATGGAAGAGGGAGACCCTAGGCATCTCTATGTATCTCGATGAAATCAACTACCTACGTTTGATGAGGAATTGATGTCTAGAAAACGAATTTTCTACTGGCACGTAGGACTTCATTTATTTCATTTGTCCTCTTGTTCTCCGCACTTGAGAAAAGCTTTTTAAGTTTTGACATTGTTTTTGGGCTGGGCACACTCTGCTGTTGTTTTTCTGGAGGGTGGTTGTTAGTGAGCTTAGATAGAACAGGAGCTTTTTCAGGGGACTGAGGGTGAGAGTTACTAGAGGGTTTTAGTTTGTGAGCTTAGATAGAACGGGAGCTTTTTCGGGGATCTCTCTGTTGGAACTTTTGTTGAACATTTAGGCCTTGTTTGGTTACAATTTTGTTTCTCGTTTCTAAAGAAAAACAAAATTGCGTCAGGGAACTGTTTTTTGGGTTCTGGTTCTTTATTTTTATTTAAAAAAAAAGAACACAAACACGTTTAATAATCATTTCTTGTTTCCCATTCTCTATAATTTTGATTTTACACAGGTGAAAACATGGGCAGAATTGTTGAATACCTTCTGTAGCACAGGGAAACTTGAGCTGGAACTCATCTACAAAGTTCAGATGCAATGTTATGAGGATGCTAAGCTGATGAAGCTTTTCCCGGAGATAGTAAGATCTCTGTATGACCAGGATGTACTGGCTGAGGACACCATACTCTACTGGTTCCGTAAAGGAACAAACCCTAAGGGCAGGTAGGCCCCTATCATGTTACGTAAATTTCTGTTCTAACTTCCAAATCCGTTGTGTTTGTGCTTATTATTGAATCTTGCAATTGTAAATGCAACATTAACAGGCAGAGCTTTGTGAAGGCATTGGAACCTTTTGTGAATTGGCTGGAAGAGGCAGAAGAGGAGGAGGAATAATAGGTGGTACAATCCCTGAAAGTCGAGTAAAACCACTATTTTCTGAGCTCCAACTCTTGTATTTTCTTGTCTTAAGCTTGGTGTGTTCATGTAACATTAATGATATGGCTGATTTACTACCAATAATCTCAATTTAACGTTCATACTCTGGCTGCTGTTGGAGGTAATGTTTCTTTTACTCTTGGTAATACTGAAAAGACTTTTAGCTTATTGATTCTCTACTCTCAGTTTTCTTTTATATATTGTAGTCTGTTGTAACTAGCTGTGTTTAATTTGTATGTACTGTTCTGGGTGAGGGAGGAAGGGACTTTAGTTACCGAGTTGGAGACTTAGAGATCCTACTTATATCTGAATTTGTTTAAATTGTATTTACTTTTGTTTTGAAGCTTGATATAAAATATGAAAACGTTTTTATAAAATATAATTTGTGTTAGTAGTAATAAGACTGAACCATGTTTTTGGACGAGGGAATGTTTGATGAAATTTATATTTACCATATATTTAAGTGGAATTTTTGGATCCCATACGACCCACACTGCAGAAGCGACCCATAACCCGGCCTGCAACCAATCCAACCCTATTGGCTGAGGCCCAAAACCCAGTCCGCCCCAGTAGCCTAAACCTAGTCTAGCCCTGTAGCCCATGGTTCAGCTGAACCAACCCGAGACTAGACCCACGGTCCAACGGAACTGGCCTACAACCTAAGTACCTGTGCCCCAGCCCAGTAAGCCGAGGCTCAAAGAGCAGTCCGGCCTAGTAGCCTTCTGCAGCCGACGACCTGAACTGCAACCCAAACCAGACTGCAGCCCTCTCCTCGACCCTTTCGGACCCGTTTTCAGCCCCGGTTAAGGTAATTGAGGCTGTTTTAGAGCCGCATCTCACATTTATTAAATTATTATTAATTTAATTATGAAATACTAACGGAAGGTGACAAATGGTGTGATAAACAAACCCCCGACAACTTTTGAAGCAACTCTCAAGGAACGGGAGCTTACATTTAGCTATTTAGGGAGTACTTTGGCCAAGCCCGACCAAGAAATATGATGATTGCCATACTGCATCATGTCATTAGATCGACCAAGAAATCAACCCTTAGAGCATTAAAAACCGATATTAATATAAATATCCACTAGCATGTGTTACCTAGAGTAACAAAGAGATGAGACTAGAAGGTTGTGTCAGCAGAGACGTTATGATGGGGTTTAGAGGGACCTCATGCATATTTTATGTTCAAAAGCATAGAGCTACTTCCCATAGAGATGATGAGTGCAGACGCGCATAATATGATAATGAGTACGGACGAGCATAATATGATGATGAGGGTGTTCATGAGGTGCATGACACCAGGGGTTCCACTGACCTTCGAATGTCGCTATAGATTAGCTTGACTAGAAGGTCCAAGGAGTGTGCGAGTGCCCTAGGGATTCACACTCACACGTGTGGATCGTGTGTAAGGAAGTATTACACAACCAATTTGTCCGATAGTGGAAGTCACCCCTAAATGAGCTAGAGATAAGTCCCTAAATCATGATTGCATGTGATTGCATTAGCATGACTCCTATAATAGAGTCACTTATGGAGTATTTCTTTAAAATACTCAGGCCGTATACCATATTATTTTTCAGGTAAAAAGGCAAATCGCCTATATGGTTAACAACTACGAATGAAATTAGAAAAGGGGAAGGATAACTTCATTGAGTATTCGCAGAGATTAAATCTAGTCATAATGGAAGCTGTGAAGAATGAAATTATAAAATGGCTTGATGTAGGTGTAATATATCAGCGGTTTCAATCTTTAGTGTATCTCCAACAAATCGGAATGACTTTGCCATTACAAATACTAGTTCCAACATGCATTACCTTAACGTTTTTGACTTATATTTACCGTTTAATTTATTCCGTCGACCTATAGAAAGATCATATTTAAGTAATAATATAAATGATTTATAAAATATCGATAGGGTTGAATGTTTTATTCTGATAACATTGTTGATATGAACTATTTTGTAATTGTTACAAATTATTTGATCAAAGTCTTTCCCGTGAAAACATGAGTAGAGGTATCTATTAGAATGAGTTTGGGTATGACGGAGTAAAAGTAATTTTTTTTTCATAAATTTGTTACTTGAGAAGATTACTCTTTTACAACATGATCAAGTGCAATTCGATCTTAATTCTGAGTGAGTTATGAACTCCTACTCATGTGGGTTCATTCTTTGATTGGTATGGTGAGAACAACTTTTATAACCAATTCAATATGTCTCCCATTTTAGAAACTAACGAAACAGAGAGTTGAGAACATATCTTATGAGATGTAATTCACTTATTTCCATATAAAGTAAGTAGATGAGTAGTTTTCGAACCGCTGATATGAGAACTTGAACAAAGGTCCACACCCTCTTATTATGGTTGGATCATAAACAATTGTTTATTCAAGAATTTATGGTACTCAGTAATTAAAATATAGTTACAAAAGTAAAACAAAATTTTGACCTAACTATAATTACAAACGGCTCTTAAAAGATCTTGTAATAATTTTCATCTATGACACAACTTGTCCTGCAACATATAGGAGTGCAACTCTAGATTTTTCATGAAATGACGTATAGTTAGTGAATGATAATTGATTAATTAAAGTAATTGAGCGTATAATATGCAGGTTCATAAGATCATACTTAAGATTTTTTCTTTAATTTTAAGCTAAGATGTCATAAAAATTTCATCATGAAAAGTCGGTCATAGAAAGTTTTGTACCCATAAATTCTCGACATTTCATTAATCGATTTAGGAAAAGTCTCGAAATATATTCGACTATTCATACAAAAATCACATTCACAATAAGGATTTGATGAATAAGTTTATGAATTTTCTTTTAGATCAATTTTACATACCTTTTTAATATAAATTATTCTTATTGAACTATGTTTTAAATTAAATGATTGTTGCATAAATTCTGTTATTTAGATTGAAATTCCACCCTAGGTTATATATAATTACACATCTTAATTAATTAATTTTTTTTTTTATAAATTGTTATATTTAGAAAATTTAATTATCACGATCAATATATTATTTCTTTTTCCATATTTTGAATATAATTTGTATATTTCAAAAAAATTGATTGTAATCTTCTTAATTAGTTAATATTTCCACACATTTGATTTTCCTAATGAATTTATATTTTTCATGTTCCGCTTAAATTTAAATTTAATTTATTTATAATGGAATTAGACTATGAAATAATATAATGGTTTGAAATTAATAAAAAAAAAATTAAAATATTTAAAATCTGGTCCAAAATCTCACATTTCGAGACATTATTTAACCAACCACGACCCTCCCTTAAAATATTTAAAATCTAGATTTTAGGTTGTCGTATTGCTCTCGAGCCTCTGTCACAGGTGAACCACACTTCTACAACGCCTACTACCCAATACGTGCAGTCCAGCTCGGAATGTACAACGCCCACTGCCCAATACATGCAGAGCTCGGAACGTATCAACCTAGTGTGCCTCGACCCGATCAATACAACCCATGCTTAACTTGAATAATGACACGCCTCATTCCCGCGTCGGCTCGAATTGGCGGCTTGATGACTCGGATTCTCGACTTAGACAGTATAAAAATTATATACCATTTCCCAAGTTTTCGACAAAACAATTTTTATTTTATTTCCCAAGTTCACAATTTTTATCTTAAAGCATTTGAGATCAATAAGACTGCTATCTATCCTACCATGTAAGCTTATGGTTGAAATTAACTAATTGGTTGATGTATGATGGTAGTCTTATTGTTGAAGTTAACTAATTGATTGATGTATGATGGTGCATGTATCATATTACTTATGTGATTGGTGAATCGTGGTTAAAAACTAATATACTTATTATAAACGATAATTAATTTTTAATATTCTTATTATAAACCTAATTAATTTAATATATAAAACTGTTAAATAGATTCTAAGACAAAATAAACAAAGAAAAAGTAATAAATAAATAATCAGTTGCACATAATCAATCCTCTCCTAACAGTTAAGTAATCTTAGTAAATTTTCCGACATAATTCAACCTATCAAATTATTCAATTTAGTTTTAAACAATTATGTCATATATGTGGTAGGAACTTTATTACAGTAGATAAAAAATACAATTATTGAAAACATGTCCAACATCATGGCATGTTGTAAACCGAATTTTGAAAGCTAAAATAAAAATGATAGTAAGAATGATTTGAAAGATTTGTCGGCGTTAAAAGATTATTCAATCAGTTGACGGAGTGGTCTCAGGTGGCGCTGGTTTAGCACAGATGGGAGGGTTTTGCTTTCCAGAAATGGTCGGTTTCACATTTGCACACTCGGACACAATTGGCCCTTCTTTACCACTATAAGTGAGGTCAATATCAGCAATTTCCACATCCTCGCATGGATGACTTTTACTGCAAACAAGTTTGACTGCAACTGGAGTAGAAGATGTGCCCCTAATGTTCTTGAAACTAACTTTGCTAATCTTAATTGTTGATGGAACCTAGATGTTCAAAATAAAGATTAATTAATACTTGTGTTCAAAAGATAATAAGTTGGAAACCAACGAGGTTCGATTTTAATACATACCTTTCGATTGCATTGATTCCATGGACAATATTCTTGATCTATGATGATGGGGTTAGCAACATTATCCATTTCAATATCTTCAAAATGCATGTCAGAGGCTGGGTATGAGACGGCAGAATCTGGCCATGATTTGATCCTGACACCATTTGTAGTACCGATTAATTTGCATTTCTTCACTGTAACTCCTACCACTTCTTTTTCAGTTTTATACTTGCCCAAGCTGCCTATGCTAATGCCATGTCCCGGTCCGCAAGTAACATCACTAATGGTTATTTTTCTGTTAGTGTATCCCACCGATATACAATCATCTCCCGTTGCGATTACGGTGTTGAGAATGTAAACGTCTTCTGAATCACCCAAGTGAATTCCATCGGTGTTGGGACTATGCTCTGGTGCAGTAATTTTCAAGTGATCGAAGGTAAGATTCTTGCCGGCCAAAACATTGATATGAAAATTCTTGCTATCCAATGAAGTTATGTCCTTCACTATCGAATTTGTGATGAAATTGAACTTCAAATTCTGCTCATTCCAAACAAACAAAGAAAAAACACTCGCTTGTTAAAGCATATAATGCTAACCCAAATTATGAGTTCTTTTTATAATTAAAGTAGTACGAGCATTTACCATGGGAAGCTTTTTGCATTCTTTCTTCAGGTGGCAATCATTCTTTTCCCAACCAGCTTTTCCTTGGCCATCGAAAACTCCAGTACCAGACAATGTCAAATGATCGACGTATTCCATAACAAGCAACCCATCTCCTTCCGTGTCGGTAGGAGAAGCTTGTAATGTTCCTTCAACTAGAAGCTCGATAGGACTTTTACATGGACCTTTGAGCCTGGATTCTCCTAATTGATAAGTTCCTTTTGGAACCAATACTTTACTTGGAGTAGCCGACGCACATGCTTCCTTCCATGCATCTGCTAAAGCCTGTGAATTCAACCATTTCGTTTGAGAAAAATATTTTGTACAAAATGAAATTTTNTTAAACAAATGTACCCAATGAAATTTTTGGTTCATCAACTTAAACAAATGTACCCAATGAAATTTTTGGTTCATCAACTTAAACAAATGTACCCAATGAAATTTTTGGTTCATCAACTTAAACAAATGTACCCAATGAAATTTTTGGTTCATCAACTTAAACAAATGTACCCAATGAAATTTTTGGTTCATCAACTTAAACAAATGTACCCAATGAAATTTTTGGTTCATCAACTTAAACAAATGTACCCAATGAAATTTTTGGTTCATCAACTTAAACAAATGTACCCAATGAAATTTTTGGTTCATCAACTTAAACAAATGTACCCAATGAAATTTTTGGTTCATCAACTTAAACAAATGTACCCAATGAAATTTTTGGTTCATCAACTTAAACAAATGTACCCAATGAAATTTTTGGTTCATCAACTTAAACAAATGTACCCAATGAACTTTTTGGTTCATCAACTTAAACAAATGTACCCAATGAAATTTTTGGTTCATCAGCTTAAACAAATGTACCCAATGAACTTTTTGGTTCATCAACTTAAACAAATGTACCCAATGAAATTTTTGGTTCATCAACTTAAACAAATGTACACGTACTTGAGTAACATCAGCATTAGGTTTGGCACCAAATGTCGTAATATCAAAAACACCGCTAGTAGCATCAACGGTAGCATTAGACACCAACAATAGCAACAGTGGTATTAATGCCATAAACTTTGATATCAATCCCATCTTTTCTAGTTCTCTGGTCTCTTGTACTTTGCCTTATTTTCTTTTGGTTCAAATTCCCCAATTTCTCAGAATTAAGAATTGATTTGAATGCATTCACCAACTCAAACTCCCTTTATATACAAACACAAAAATAACCAATTCCTACTAGCTAAATTTGTTAAAGAATAAGTATGTGGTTTAAGGCTGACCCTATAATTAGTTTTAGTTTTACCTTAAACGATGGAGGATTATGTTGACCTTTCCATCAAAATAATGTTTTAAAATGTTAAATAAGGTTTCGTGCTTGATCAAAGAATTAAATTTTTTGTTTTTGGATTTTGAAATTTAAGTTTACCAGCTTTATTTATAGAGTTTTTTTTTTGTTTATTAAAGAAGTATTTTTAAAATCAAGCAAAGTTTGAAACTTGATTATGAAGTATGAAATATAAAAGAGGGTTGGTAAAGAAATTGCGAGAAAATGATTATAATTTTTTAAAATTAACGTCAAAAAGAGTGCATAATAACTTTCAATGAATGACCTTGCCGATGTTCCTTGTAGAGACTAATCATGAATTATTAGAGTAGGCCATTCTTTTGTAATTAAAAACCATGGATTATTTATATAGGTTTAAATATAATTTTGTGGATGAAGCTTTTAAAAAATTCTATGAGATACAATTCTATACATTTCAATGTCACAAATGATAATTGATAGTATCATTGAATGAATGTGATTCTAGAGCTGATTCTAAAAAATAGATTACAAATTCTGAAAAATATATGGCAAGTGCGTCCAATAGAACGGATCAATCACGCGACAAGACATGTGAAGAATTGATAGAAAATTGGATCAATCACGTGACATTGATAAATTCATGAGGTCCCCATAGCTTAAAATTATAGCATAAAATAAGAATCATTTTGTTTTTCCTTTTATTCAGGTCATAGGACATATATGAATCATGTATGAATAGTACTCATCATCATTTTGTTTTTCCTTTTATTCAGGTCATAGGACATATATGAATCATGTATGAATAGTACTCATCATGACTTACATCACACACATTCATATCATGGCTTCACATGCCATTACATATCATGACGTAACATGGCATCACACACATTCGTAACAGGGCATCCTAGGTCATCACACAACATACGTAAAATAGCATAACATTCCTAATTATGTGCACGTAGGGGCCACAGGGCATGTATCATCATACAATCCTTCCAACAACCAAACATAGAGTCAAGTAAAGCATTGATTCCCTAACTATTTTATAGTTGATGTTAGGACATATTACGAAACCTAGTTTAGCTAAACATATTGAATACTCCTAGTTTTAGCTAAAAAAAGATTTACTTTGAGCAAATGGGAGTCTTCCTGACCTAAAATGCCATCAATAAGGTCAAAAACAACTTCAGAAGGGTCGAAAATGTAGGAAAGAGTAATAAAACTGGTGATATGGAAAAAAAACTACAAGGGAAGTAAGATTCGGATTACCTTGTTGATCAAATATCTCAAGGCATGAACATTGTATGAGATTCGAATTACTCCACAAGCAAGATCGATCATGTCTAGCTTGAATGATTCTTGTTTATCAAATATCTCAACGCAAGAACACTTGTTTCAGATTCGAATCACTCAACAAGCAACATTGATCATGTCGAGTTTGAATGATTCTACATGCAACCTAAACTACGTGGAATTGCAAAGAAACACAACCATTGGCTAAAGAAAACACAAATACTTCTTTTACTATATTTTCAAGTCTACCTACAAATACAACAGTACATCGTTTTTAATAGCATCAAAATAAAACTATTAAAGGCATTCCAAGAGTTGTAACATTCATACTTAATGGCTATCATTAACCATTATGTAATTGTAACCTAAAGTAAATAAAAAGTCTTAAAATACATTAATGAAATGCAATAACTCTGGATTACTCTAAAATGTAATCCACCCAAAATTTATAACATGAAACTTCATTCTTCTTCAATGTGCCATGGTTGAAATTATCAAATAATTGAAATATCTTTTGATAATTTCAACCATATTTTCTTAGTATCTTCATGGAAGCATATTGTATGATTGATGTCTCTTGGTTCATATCAACTGAGGTTTCAATTTTAAACACTTTTTTTTTACTGTTTTATACACTCATTTCTTCGACATTCTATTCTAAATAATCAAGGTTGATCATTCCCCTAGAGAATTTCGAAAAACTTAATTCGAGATGTTTGAAGCACGTGCTAAAAACACTGAGGATGTTTTTCGATATTTTCTTGGTGAATGATCAACCTTGAGGATTTAGCATATAATGTCGAAAATTAGGGTTTCAATTTTAAGCACTTTTTTACTGTTTTATACACTCTTTTTTCTTCGATATTCCATTCTAAATCATCAAGTTTGGTCATTCTCGAGGAAAATTACGAAAAACATTGACCGTTACTCATTTAATAGCCAAAAAAAGAAAAGAAAAAAGAAATAAAAGAAATAATAAATAAATAAATAAAATCATAAATATTGAAATAAGTAAAGAAATAAAAATAATTATAGAAAAAATAGTTAAAAAATAATAATAATATTAAATAAATAAACAAAGAAGAAGAAACATCATTTTCCAACTCCTCTCCACTAACCTTTCATCCCTTCCCACAATTATCCCTACTCAACTCATCCTTACGACTAGAAAGTAACTGCACACAACAAAAAAAACAGAAAAACAACCATTTAAGATTTACTTAGGAAAAAAATGAAAATGGTCTTTACCCACTCGTTGAGATTCACCCTGACTTTTAGGTGAGGATAGATACGATGAATAAGGTATATATTAAATCTTCATTTTCTTTTATCCTATTTCTTTTTTAGAAATCACAGCCAATTATAAATTTTTAAAATGATTTGGCTTTTATAGTTAGAAACTAAATGTCAATTATTTATACGAATTCTAGTAAATAGCCAGATTAGTAATATTAGATTAAATTTATATTAGTAGCCAAAATGAATGGATTAAAAATAGAATGACCAAGAAAATTTGTGAACAAGAAATACTTTGATGAGGAAAGATTTGGAAACAAGGATAAACTAGAAATTTGGAATACATGAGAACAAAATTAGAAGAAGAAAAAAAAAAGGGGAGATTCAGGAATTAAAAACCACAAACTAAATATAGAGGAAAAACTAAATACAAAGAGTAAAGGCAGAATAACTTTGAAATAACTCTATCTACTTTTTTATTATTTTTTTATTTTTTATACAACCGTCACCATGGATTTTTTTTTTTTAATAAAAATATAATTATGAAACTTCTAACAATGGACCAATGTAAATTAGAGAAATAATTTTATAGAGTTCAAACATGAAACTGATGTCATGGGCTCACATAAGTTTACTTGGATTTCAAAGGACAGAATCGAACTTTCATTAAGGATACATTCGTGACAACAACTTAAGCTAACCAGGTAAGTGACCTTACTATCGGCATGGTTATATTTGATGTTGACACGTGCCTGTGGTTCTGCACGTGTCATATATACTGATATGTGTGAATTATCTGTGAATCGGTATGCTTATATTATGTTTATGTTATGTTATAATATATGGATTGTATGATAATAATTACGGTACGATGTGTTCAAGGATAT
This sequence comes from Cucurbita maxima, assembly GCF_002738345.1. Lineage (NCBI taxonomy): Eukaryota > Viridiplantae > Streptophyta > Magnoliopsida > Cucurbitales > Cucurbitaceae > Cucurbita > Cucurbita maxima. Next base: position 963,059 of record NW_019272067.1, read on the forward strand.
GTTTGAGATATGATACGAGAAAGATGCACAAAACGAAATGTAACGATAAGAGTAAGATATGTTCATGAAACGTTAAGGTTAGGTTACATACCAGAGTGCTATGGATAGGGGAGATTGATGAAAGAATATGGTTAGGATATTGGTAGAAAAGGATAGGTTTGTGATAGATTGATAGAACGATAGCGTTAGGATACGTTCCTGTGATGATATGACTAAGGTACATTCACGTAACGATATGACGCTGATAGGTATAAGAACGTTAAGGCAATAATAAGTTAGGGAACGATATGACCACGAAGTGTTTACGATATGACATGTTTATGATACGATATATTGTGATGTGATATGTTATGTTTAGATTGTTTTCTGTGTCCATTGAGGTAATTGTTGTATGAATTGCATGTGTTGAAATGACATGTTAAAATCATGGAGCGTTATGTTATGTTTTCTAAATTGTATGTATACAGAATGTTATGAATGACATGATATCACGATAAATGAAATGAAATGTAACCCGTTAGGATTATGTATGATACGTGGACTGAAAAATGAGAAATTACGTGTTAAGCATGAAAGATGATAGCGGGTTATATTCATTAGTGATAAAAGTAGAAATATTGGGGGACCTCATGCATTATGTGTGCTCATGAATTTGGGGGAATACCCCTATTCCATCACGAGGGTACGGACGTTTACATCCAATGGCAGAGGTATGTTCATTAAGTTTTGCATAGCGTTGCCATGACGATTACTAATTATAATGGGTGTCCGGCCTAAGGAGCTCCCAGAGTATTCTCGCCCGACAAGGAAACTGGTCCAGCAATGTGCGAACTGACTGGTGAGCCCATACTCGCACGTATGGGTTTTGTGTAGAGTATATGGTACACGTCCAAATTATCCGTTAGGACAGTACCGTAGGAAAATAGATTGAAAGTATAGGTCCCGTTATTGCATGCGCATGTTCTTGCATTTAACCCCTTAATAGTGGGGTCACTCACGGAGTAAAGGCAAAGCATTCCTGTACGGCTGACGACGGCATCGCACCTCGAAACCATGGCCCATGCATAGGATAGCGGTATTTATTTTCTTAGACTTAGGCTAGAATAGGATGTTTTTAACTTAAACGCTTATTTATTTTGTTTAGTCTTTTGTGGTGTCGTTTTAAAGATGTTTTCGAAACTCGTAAGTCCATGGCTGTGTTTTAAGATAAACGTTATGTTTTATGGAATTTAAACGAAGTCTTCCACATTCAATTTGTATGGTACATATACAGTAGCGACCTTAAATTAAGTAGAAAATTTCGGATCGTTACACTTGAAACGTTCCGAATTAGGGTTTCCAAATTACGGTTTCAATTTTAAGCACTCTTTTTTTTTTAGTGTTTTATACACTCCTTTTGTTCGACATTCTATTCTAAATCATCAAATTTGATCATTCTGCAGAAAAATTTCGAAAAACATCGACCCATACTCAGTTTTTTTTTGCATGTGCTTGAAACTGCATGTGCTTGAAACGTCTCGGATTGGGGTTTCCAAATTAGGGTTTGGATTTTAAGCACTTTTTTCCTGTTTTATACACTCGTTTTCTTCGACCTTCTATTGTATCATCAAGCTTGATTATTCCTAAGGAAAATTTCGAAAAACATCGATCGTTACTCAGTTTTTTTAGCACGTGTTTTCAACATTCAAGATTATGGTTTCAAAATTTGGGTTTCGATTATAGGCACTTTTTTAATGTTTTATACACTCCTTTTCTTTGACATTCTATTCTTGATCATTCCTCAGGAGAATTTCGAAAAACATCGACCATTACTCAGTTCTTTTAGCAAGTGCTTTTAACGTCCCGAATTAAGGTTTCAAAATTAGTTTTTTTTACTGTTTTATACTCTTCTTTTCTTCGACATTCTATTAAAAATCATCGAGCTTTTTCATTCATTCTACCTTTTTTTTTTTTTATCTCCAATACCGATTGAAGTATATAAAATGAACTTGATTTCATTACAACAAGCATAGAAGACAACTAGAGCAATAATTATGAACATCAGTTCCATCCCCGATAAATTACATGAATAAGCCAAAATTATCTAACACCGTAACAAAAATTGACACATCGATACATAATTCTTTTACATGAATAAGCCAAAATTATCTAACACCGTAACAAAAATTGACACATCCAAGGGTCTCTCGTTAAATCGTTTTGAGCATTTTCAGAAAGGCAATGATCAATGGAGGGAGAATCAGAACCCAAAGTACTTCTCCCTTTTTAATTTTGATATATTTACAAATAACCCCTCCCCTTAGTCTTGTTTCAGAATCTTTGAACTCTTTCTAGAATTGCGGACGGTGAACCGTAGTTTTTTAAGTTAATTCCAATTATTGTTTATTTTGAATCAAATTATAAATGGAGTATTCTTCCCTAACGTTTTATTTTTATAAATTTTATATTTTATATAATAGATATTTGAAATTTTAATGGTGTATTCCACACTGTGATGTTTTTAAAATTATTTATAAGATAAAAATTTTAATTANGAATCACTCAACAAGCAACATTGATCATGTCGAGTTTGAATGATTCTACATGCAACCTAAACTACGTGGAATTGCAAAGAAACACAGCCATTGGCTAAAGAAAACACAAATGCTTCTTTTACTATATTTTCAAGTCTACCTACAAATACAACAGTACATCGTCTTTAATAGCATCAAAATAAAACTATTAAAGGCATTCCAAGAGTTGTAACATTCATACTTAATGGCTATCACTAACCATTATGTAATTGTAACCTAAAGTAAATAAAAAGTCTTAAAATACATTAATGAAATGCAATAACTCTGGATTACTCTAAAATGTAATCCACCCAAAATTTATAACATGAAACTTCATTCTTCTTCAATGTGCCATGAATTGAAATATCTTTTGATAATTTCAACCATATTTTCTTAGTATCTTCATTGAAGCATATTGTATGATCGATGTCTCTTGGTTCATATCAACTGGGTTTCAATTTTAAACACTTTTTTTTTTTACTGTTTTATACACTCATTTCTTCGACATTCTATTCTAACTAATCAAGGTTGATCATTCCCCTAGAGAATTTCGAAAAACTTAATTCGAGATGTTTGAAGCACGTGCTAAAAACACTGAGGATGTTTTTCGATATTTTCTTGGTGAATGATCAACCTTGAGGATTTAGCATATAATGTCGAAAATTAGGGTTTCGATTTTAAGCACTCTTTTGCTGTTTTATACACTCTTTTTTCTTCGATATTCCATTCTAAATCATCAAGTTTGGTCATTCTCGAGGAAAATTACGAAAAACATTGACCGTTACTCATTTAATAGCCAAAAAAAGAAAAGAAAAAAGAAATAAAAGAAATAATAAATAAATAAATAAAATCATAAATATTGAAATAAGTAAAGAAATAAAAATAATTATAGAAAAAATAGTTAAAAAATAATAATAATATTAAATAAATAAACAAAGAAGAAGAAACATCATTTTCCAACTCCTCTCCACTAACCTTTCATCCCTTCCCACAATTATCCCTACTCAACTCATCCTTACGACTAGAAAGTAACTGCACACAACAAAAAAAACAGAAAAACAACCATTTAAGATTTACTTAGGAAAAAAATGAAAATGGTCTTTACCCACCCGTTGAGATTCACCCTGACTTTTAAGTGAGGATAGATACGATGGATAAGGTATATATTAAATCTTCATTTTCTTTTATCCTATTTCTTTTTTAGAAATCACAGCCAATTATAAATTTTTAAAATGATTTGGCTTTTAGTTAGAAACTAAATGTCAATTATTTATACGAATTCTAGTAAATAGCCAGATTAGTAATATTAGATTAAATTTATATTAGTAGCCAAAATGAATGGATTAAAAATAGAATGACCAAGAAAATTTGTGAACAAGAAATACTTTGATGAGGAAAGATTTGGAAACAAGGATAAACTAGAAATTTGGAATACATGAGAACAAAATTAGAAGAAGAAAAAAAAAGGGGAGATTCAGGAATTAAAAACCACAAACTAAATATAGAGGAAAAACTAAATACAAAGAGTAAAGGCAGAATAACTTTGAAATAACTCTATCTACTTTTTTATTATTTTTTTATTTTTTATACAACCGTCACCATGGATTTTTTTTTTTTAATAAAAATATAATTATGAAACTTCTAACAATGGACCAATGTAAATTAGAGAAATAATTTTATAGAGTTCAAACATGAAACTGATGTCATGGGCTCACATAGGTTTACTTGGATTTCAAAGGATAGAATCGAACTTTCATTAAGGATATATTCCTGACAACAACTTAAGCTAACCAGGTAAGTGACCTTACTATCGGCATGGTTATATTTGATGTTGACACGTGCCTGTGGTTCTGCACGTGTCATATATACTGATATGTGTGAATTATATGTGAATCGGTATGCTTATATTATGTTTATGTTATGTTATAATATATGGATTGTATGATAATAATTACGGTACGATGTGTTCAAGGATATGTTTGAGATATGATACGAGAAAGATGCACAAAACGAAATGTAACGATAAGAGTAAGATATGTTCATGAAACGTTAAGGTTAGGTTACATACCAGAGTGCTATGGATACGGGAGATTGATGAAAGAATATGGTTAGGATATTGGTAGAAAAGGATAGGTTTGTGATAGATTGATAGAACGATAGCGTTAGGATACGTTCCTGTGATGATATTACTAAGGTACGTTCACGTAACGATATGACGCTGATAGGTATAAGAACGTTAAGGCAATAATAAGTTAGGGAACGATATGACCACGAAGTGTTTACGATATGACATGTTTATGATACGATATATTGTGATGTGATATGTTATGTTTAGATTGTTTTGTGTGACCATTGAGGTAATTGTTGTATAAATTGCATGTGTTGAAATGACATGTTAAAATCATGGAGCGTTATGTTATGTTTTCTAAATTGTATGTATACAAAATGTTATGAATGACATGATATCACGATAAATGAAATGAAATGTAACCCGTTAGGATTATGTATGATACGTGGACTGAAAAATGAGAAATTACGTGTTAAGCATGAAAGATGATAGCGGGTTATATTCATTAGTGATAAAAGTAGAAATATTGGGGGACCTCATGCATTATGTGTGCTCATGAATTTGGGGGAATACCCATATTCCATCACTAGGGTACGGACGCGTACATCCAATGGCAGGGGTATGTTCATTAAGTTTTGCATAGCGTTGCCGTGACGATTACTAGTTATAATGGGTGTCCGGCCTAAGGAGCTCCCAGAGTATTCTCGCCCGACAAGGAAACTGGTCCAGCAATGTGCGAACTGACTGGTGAGCCCATACTCGCACGTATGAATTTTGTGTAGAGTATATGGTACACGTCCAAATTATCCGTTAGGACAGTACCGTAGGAAAATAGATTGAAAGTATAGGTCCCGTTATTGCATGCGCATGTTCTTGCATTTAACCCCTTAATAGTGGGGTCACTCACGGAGTAAAGGCAAAGCATTCCTGTACGGCTGACGACGGTATCGCACCTCGAAACCATGGCCCATGCATAGGATAGTGGTATTTATTTTCTTAGACTTAGGCTAGAATAGGATGTTTTTAACTTAAACGCTTATTTATTTTGTTTAGTCTTTTGTGGTGTCGTTTTAAAGATGTTTTCGAAACTCGTAAGTCCATGGCTGTGTTTTAAGATAAACGTTATGTTTTATGGAATTTAAACGAAGTCTTCCACATTCAATTTGTATGGTACATATACAGTAGCGACCTTAAATTAAGTAGAAAATTTCGGATCGTTACACTTGAAACGTTCCGAATTAGGGTTTCCAAATTACGGTTTCAATTTTAAGCACTCTTTTTTTTTTTACTGTTTTATACACTCCTTTTGTTCGACATTCTATTCTAAATCATCAAATTTGATCATTCTGCAGGAAAATTTCGAAAAACATCGACCCATACTCAGTTTTTTTTTTGCATGTGCTTGAAACTGCATGTGCTTGAAACGTCTCGGATTAGGGTTTCCAAATTAGGGTTTGGATTTTAAGCACTTTTTTCCTGTTTTATACACTCGTTTTCTTCGACCTTCTATTGTATCATCAAGCTTGATTATTCCTAAGGAAAATTTCGAAAAACATCGATCGTTACTCAGTTTTTTTAGCACGTGTTTTCAACGTTCAAGATTATGGTTTCCAAATTTGGGTTTCGATTATAGGCACTTTTTTAATGTTTTATACACTCCTTTTCTTTGACATTCTATTCTTGATCATTCCTCAGGAGAATTTCGAAAAACATCGACCATTACTCAGTTCTTTTAGCAA